>NW_027357257.1:0-45272 GCF_012295235.1 Primulina huaijiensis | reverse complement strand
ATAATAATAATAATAATAATAATAATAATAATAATAATAATAATAATAAAAGTTATTATATTTATTTGTTTCAAATCCATAATTATGTTGTGTCCTCGTCACAATATGTTGACTATAGTATAGACAAAGTCCTGCAATCAGTTACTTAGAGCTTTCTCACAAATAACTGTGCATCCTACGAATTTGTACCTTGTTAAATAGAGTTCCGAAATAAAAAAAAAAAAAAATAGAGTTCCCCCCACTTGTGTATATAATCATTCGATGCGGGGTTCGGGTAAGGTAAATAGAAATATGATGATAAATTTATAATTTGTTTGCCCATATTTAATATATTCCGAAAATAATGTAAAGATGTTAAATTATAATATTAATATACATACTTCTTTTTGTTTATTTTTATGTAATTCTTCAATGTTAGTAATTTAGAAATTTTTTTAATGAAAAATGTCGTCAAAACATTTTTGGTGATACTTTTGTCACACATTGGTTTGAAAATGAAAGTTAAAAATTCTTTATAAAGTACAATAGACTTGAATAGCAACTTGGTTAACTATTTTCGTAAAGCGTGGACGAATACGAAGTGGTTTCTATATGGACCTATTGTGCAGTCACGCATGTGCGGGCTTGGGCCCGGGGCGTGCCAGAATTTTATCAGGGACGATCATCAGCAGGAACACCAAGAAATAAGTTATACACATGGCAAAATGCTACGTGGATGAGAGCCGCCTCTTGAATCTACGGAACAAAGTAATACATGACGGGAGTTGCGTCTTGAACATGTAGGAGTCATCTCTAGATTTCTGGCACTGGTGGATCGACATTTGAACTTGTAGGAGTCATTTCTAGATTTCTGACGCTGGAGAAATAAATTATATTCTAGGAAAATGTTACGTGAGTAAGAGTCACCTTTTGAACATGCGGGGAAAAGTGTTATATCATGGGAGTCACATCTTGTACATGTAGGATTCATCTCTAGATTTCTGGCACTGATGGATCTACCATTTGAACTTGTAGGAGTCATCTCTAGACCACTTGAACTTGTAGGATTCATCTCTAGATTTATGGCGTTGGTGGATTGAGGGGCACGCATAGTTCAAAATAAAATTTTCAAATTCTTTATAAATGTATACAACATACTCCTATAGCAACTTGACTTAATCATTTCCGTAAAGTGAGAACGAATACGAAGTATTTTTTGTGGAAGCCTGATGATGTCGAAGATTTCACGTACCTCAGGTTTGGTCTGGATACTTCACGTTCCTTTCGAATGGTTGTCACCTGAGCATAGATTTCTAGACCAAGAGATGATTGACCGTGATATGGCCGAGCCGATTATAACCGAGCTAGATCATGCGCGGACGAACAAATGTGAAGAAGCATTGAAATATTTCCGGTGTATCCCCTCCGATTCTTAAATCACTCCAGATAGCAAACTTAAGAGTGCGAATATAAAATTGTGTGTGAAACAATGAATGAATCAAAATGTAGAAAATATCTGATATTTATAGAGTTGGAACTGACTACTTTGTATAGTAAGAATTCTAGTGTGTCAAGATGCTTTGGATATCATATTTATGCCGATCTTATTTTATCTTTGGTGAGTTATGGATTTGAATGATATATCCCGATTTTCTTAGGATTATTTCCTTATCACCGAAGATTTATTCCAGAGTTTGATATTTATAGGATTTATTTACCGCCATGCTTGTACAAGATCGGGTTGAATGATAGATTATTTGAATTAAACTGCTCGACAGACTCTGTAATGTCTGAAGTAAATATCACAGTTTGTTAATTTAGTAATGTTATATTACTAAACAATTAACTATTTTTAAATAATGAAATATGACATATTTTGATCATATGAAGTCCAAATAATTTGAAATTTGGATATAACGTAGAAAACTCAAAGATATAGAAGTTTCATGTTTTGAGTTTTGAAATATTTGATCGTTTGAGTGGTCCAAATAGATATATCAATGTTAAAAATGTTAAATATAATATATTATGTTATATTATTTTTTAATATATTATTTTTTAATATATTATAATATAATTTTTTTTAAAAAAAAAGAAAATAAATTTGAAAACTTACGTTCATTCGTTCACAGAACGTTTTTGACAAAAAGGTGAGAGAAAAGAGAAATAAGAGTTTTGATTTTTTTTCGATCTCGCGATTTATCGATTTATCCAATCGACGAACTGACTTCAGTTCTGAGATCGTTGAAACGAGGTCTTCGATTTGAGATATAAATTTTATATTTTTTGTTATGTTTGAAATTCGTTGATTTCTAGAAAAAAAATCCGATAAATTTTTAAATCATATATAAATTTAATATTGTTGAGTAATGCATGATTTTAACGAAAAAGACAAGATTATAATATTATTTCTAATTTATTATAATTAAGGATTTTAATAGTTGGATCGAAACTGGAAAGATGTTTATCAGTTGTTATTAATTCTGATTATATATTCGGAGTCTACGGAGTATAAGTTGTCTGTTGATAAGAAATTTTTGTAGTTTAGCGAATGTTTTTATATAGCCTATTAATTGAAGTTAATTTATTAGGAGTATTTTATGTTAGTATTTATAACTAAATACACTTGAATATTGATTGTTGAGCGATGAAGATATATAATCAAGTTTTATATTTTATTGAATTGATTGTTGTTGGGCTATTTGATATTATATATTGAGGCTGTTATGATTGCGTTGATACGGCGACAATGATCTGATAATTGTTGTTGAATTATTTAGATACTTCACAAGTCTCGGGATCAAAGAAGTAGTCAGATTTTATATATATACTCAATTATCAGGTACGTGTTGGCGTACGAGCATACGCTGTTATTGTTTAGTATTTGTGAATATTATTGTGTTGAACGATAGTAAATTACCGAAAATGGGTGATTTGATATTATATATATTGTTGTTTATTATTGTTGATGTTGTTGGCTGTCGTTTAATGGGAGATGTCTCGTTGATGTTGTTCGGTCGAAGACATTGTTGTCGTCGGAGTAGGGGTGTGACGTATTGTTGATATTGTTCGATCGACGATATTGTTGTCTCCGGAGTTGGGGTGCGACGTATCATTGATGTTGTTGTAGTAGTAGTATGTGAGTGATTTCGTTGATAGTTTGATTGTCCATAAACAGCAAAGAGGTTATTCTGTTATGATTTCAGTTATATTTCATATTGTTATTAATATAATTATTATGTATTACGACGATGATTGTTGTATATGCTCACCCTTTGGGGGCTGTTTCTGTTGGACATGTTACAGGACTATGCCGTGAGACAAGATAGAGGTGAAGGACTAGGTGTGTCTAGTCAAACAGTCATGTAGTTGATAGTAGATAGAGACAATATAGTCTTATTTGAGTTGTGTGTGTGTATTTCATATATTTTTCTGCTACACTGAAGTAGATAATGTGATGATTGCACTATTTTGCCATACATGCATTATATTATTACGTCGTTGAAAAGAAAATTTTTATGCATATGACGTCACATGTTGTATGATTACGTGGCGAAGATTGAGGAGCCACAGACTCTCTCGAGGTATTACTCCCGAGCCGAGGTGATAAGGTCGGGTATGAGTGGTCGGAGCGGGATAAATTACCTATGGGTCAGTGCTCCATAATTTGGCTGATAAACCAAAACATGATCAGCAAATCGAGGCCTGTTGTGTTCTGTCACTCCCGAGCAGCAGGTCGCGAAATAGACTTTAAATAGTTTGTTGGGTTCCTACCCTAGTCTGAATTTGATTCAATATGGGCCTTTTGTTTTAGCTAATGAGCAGCAACGCCCATCAGGTCGGACCACCTAAAGTTCGAGTCGGGTGAGAATTATGGGGGTACCACGTGACATAGAATATGATTCGAGCCACTTTTATCCATAACCCACCAATACACACGTGGACGGCCCAAATTTCACGCTCGTTGTGATTCTCGAGGAAATGGTTCAACTTCCCATTCAAGTCTACATAGTCCAATCATCATCAATCGTCCGGTCCTAGTCATCTGCCATCTCATATAAATAATCATTCATTTTTCATTTCCCACCTTACTTTCCTACCGTTACTCTACCAAATTGCTACCTCTCTCTCAACCATAGAATTTACCGTGCTCGGACCCCATGTAGCTTCCCTTAGGAAGTTTACTAACATTTTATTTATGTCAAACAAAATGTCCAATTTGGATTTCCGAGCCATTGATGAGGAGGCTACGTTTTGACGATGCCCACTCATCTGACCCTGACTCATCCTTAAGCCCCCAACACCTGAGAGAGCATGACAGTAGCTTTAGAAAATCCAAGGCCTTGGAAGCTCAATTAAGAAAAAACGAGCTGAAATGGTATGAGGTAGTATGTTCTCACCTAGACCCCACCCTAGCCAACCGACTTTGGGACAAATATGGCATGCCAGCTGGTTTCGATCTGGCCATGCCTGGAGTAAGTGACTGAGCCCACTAGCCATCCCCGAGTTATCATACCTTTTTATAAAGACTAGCTTGATATGGGCTTAACATTCCATACACCCCAATGATCTAAGGGTTGTGTAAATACCATGGTGTTTATCCGAGCCAACTTGCCCCCAACTATTATTCCACCCTTCTGTCCTCAGGTATCCTCAAATTTTTTTATATTAAAATTACCATGACCCTTATGCTCAAATTTGTACACATAAAAAGAGTATGTTCAGGCGATTTTTATATCAACATGAAAACTGTGCACCAATTTATGGGCGGCAGCCTCTCTTCTCACAAAAAGTGGCCGGATAGATTCTTTTATGTTTCTCATCTCGAGAATAACCAGTACTCTTGCCCCATGACCTGGGAGGATGAGATAACGGCTGGGTATCCCGATCATTCCGAGCTTGATCTCGACCTCAAAAAATTTTTGTCCATGATATCAGTTAAATGTTTTCGGACACTAAGTCTGATGCAAGATGATGTCTTGTGCCACTTCGGCTTTTGCCAAAAAGGTGTAGACTTGAAAGAGGACATAGGTATGGCTCTGGAAAATATATATAATTGTTTGTTAATTTTTTTTTTTACTAATTTTTCATCCCGTGCAGCCGACAGGATGCTTAACGCTGAAATGATCAAGTGTTTGAAGAGAAAGAAAGCCATAATTTCCAAACTGTCTGACCAGGCTTCCCCCGAGTCTCCGAAAAAGGTGGTTCTAAATATCTTATTAATGTTTTTAAATCATACAATGTACAAAGAATGTTTTGAATGTTCGAACAAAAAAATTTAAAATTCTGTTGTGTTTTAAGTGTGAGAAAATTACACTCCAATAGAGCTGCTATAGAAGAGAAAGAGATTGAGACCCTGGCACGACATTTTTCATAAACATTTAGGTAACGAATGCTCGAAGGTTGCATATTTTTTCAGTTTATATTTTTTGCAACCACCTATCTTTTGAGCATTTAATTTAGTGTTTTGTCTACATACGCATGCCAATTTTCCTGTTTGCTTATTAATGCCATCGGAGGCTCGAGCCCTATATTTCATTGAAAACATACGTAGCATACAACCACCCACTTTCAACATGAGCATCGGCCACAGACAATCTGGTGCGGAGTCCGAGATGGTGAGGGAGTTGGTTTATAACAATGCGGTGGTAAAGTTCACTATCAGGGGTGTTGCATTTGTCAAGCAGTGAAGAAGCTGCTCTTTAGACTCGGTGTCGGACCCGTCACATTCGTACTCGACAGCGATGCATCCGACCGAGATATCTGTCGACAAATGTCATTAATGATGGGTGATACCCCTGTAAGAGCCCGGGTCATGGATGACCCGGGATATCAGATGGATTCCCAAATCAGGGTCAATCTGCAGGATGGATTCTTCTGAAGCCGGGCAGGTGCAAACCCGGGCTCTACTCCCCGGGCAACCAGACGCCCGGACTCTTATATAAGTTCCCGGTAGGCATTCTAACCGGGCCACCTCAATATGGGCACCGCACTCGAGTACACTAGCAGAATTGGATGTGGGCGACCGTCCTATCTCTGACAATAATCCAAGTTGTTGACAAAGTCAGACAGGCGGGATGTGACTAGTGTATGATTTGACATGTCAGAATGTAGCCGCCCTACTATAATTAGTAGGTAGCACACAGATCGAGGTCATCAATACATTCTCTACTATAAATACCAGGTTATCTCTTTGCATTGGGAATTCATTTTATTGTCTACTCTCTTACACCGATATCACAACCATCACTTGGTTACATTGGTCTTTTGTTGAGTCATTCACTGACTTAAGCATCGGAGTGGCCACGCCAGACTCCCCTCCGACGCCCATTCACGAGTTCATCTCCTTGTGTACAGGTTACAGCTGGAGCCATATTACAGAGATATATCTTCATCACAGATATACTCTCCCTTGCTCTTATTTCCTTCATTATCTTGATAGCAGATCCGTTGGAGTTCCTTACCCAGCTCGTCCATTTCACCCGGATCGCATCATTGGCGCCGTCTGTGGGAATTTGAGCTCAAGACGTAGATATGGTTTCCATTCAAAAATAAGTCCGACCAGCTCGGCACTCAGATCTTATATGTGGATTTTATATGGGCTCAAAGCTCAGCGGCTATCCAGGATTGGCGTGGAAGAGTAGTTGCTATGCACTCAGCAGCATACAGCTATATTAGTCACCTAATTTAGCTTAACCAGAGAAGTTTCACTCTATCGGAAATGAATTCAGATTCAGTATTTCCAGGTTAGTGATTTGGTTTTTAATAAAACTAATACAGCAGGAAAATCAAAATCTTGAAAGTCGGGAGACATGAGGCCCCGGCACCATATTTAAAGTCCGGGAGACACGAGGCCCGGCATATTGTCTTAAGCCCAGGAGGTATGAGGCCCTGGTACATTCTTCAAAGTCCGGGAGATATAAGGCCCCGGCACATTATTTAACGTCCGGGAGGTATCAGGCCCCAGCATATTGTCTAAGATCCAGGGCACTACACCCTGGCTCGGGGAACCACACCTCGACCATTCACAAGTCCCGGGTCATGTTCCCCGGCCCAAGGCTCCGCATCTTGGTTCTAAAAGCCCAGGGCACTACACCCTAGCTCGGGGCTTCGCACTTCGACCATTCCCAAGTCCCAGGACATGTTCCCCGGCCCAAGGCTCCGCACCTTGGTTCTATAAGCCCAGGGCACTACACCCTAGCTCGGGGCTTCGCACTTCGACCATTCCCAAGTCCCAGGTCATGTTCCCCGGCCCAAGGCTCCGAATCTTGGTTCTAAAAGCCCAGGGCACTCCACCCTAGCTCGGGGCTCCGCACCTCGACCATTCCCAAGTCCCAGTGTAAGGACCGTGTATCGTATTATCGTAAATCCTGTGTGATTATCGATAGTCTATGAAATTGTCATGTGATTATGTAGTTGATGTAGATCCTGACAAGGGAAATTGAGAAAATGAATATTGAATACGAATTGACGTGGTAAGAGATCGATTGGAAAAGCCGGACGCCAATATAATACCAAAATCAATATTTGGACAGAACATGTGGCGCCCGAGCGGTAAAAAATGACCGCTCGAGCGCCAGTGTGGAATAAGGGGTGTTCTTGGACAGAACATGCCGCGCTCGAGCGGTAGTTTTTGACCGCCCGAGCGCGGAGCAAGTGACACTCGGGGGCAGAACATCTCGCGCTCGAGCGCGAGAATTCTACCGCCCGAGCGCCGAAGCGGTGGATTGATAAGAATGAGGTTCTTCCACTTTTTCTTTATTTCTTTCACGGCAGCTTCGAGAGACACGAGAAATTTCGATTTTCTTTCGTCCGAATCGACTTTGAAACGCTGTCTAAACGCGAAACAAACTATATATTTGTGATCGTCGCGTCAAGGGCTTCTGACTGGGGTAATTTTCTTCTAGTTCCAGCAGCTCTAAATATCAAAGCGCTGGAATAGCGTGTATTTGAAGTTGAATTTCTTATATGTAGTAGAATAACCGACAAGAAACTCATATTCGAAGTCGGAATTGAATTATATTATGATTTGAATTTGATATGAATTTTTGAAGTTTCAAATAATATTTGAAACTCATATTAATGATTTTTGATTAGGTTATTGATTGGAATGAGTATGTTATTGATGTAGATAAAGTATTATACCGATATCTTCAGGCTACATCAACTGGAACGAAGAATTGAGGTATGTTGCGACCGGATAACATACGACAGGTATCTGTATGATATGATATATGTTTGATTGATTTGATTGATTGGATTGAGAATACATGTCTATATACCTTATTTGTTGAGTTTATGTAGCATACATGACATGCACGTTGAGCTATGATCCTTGGATACCCTGATATGATTTGATTTGATTCTGGGGTTTGTGAACACAATGCTACGTTTGGTATTAAATGACCCTTAAAGCATAGACATTTGTGGCCCCGATGATTGGATATGAGATTTGGGATTTGATGGCGCTTCGTCGACGCTATCATACGAGTATCCCTTATTGAGGTCGGTGTGCCAGCTCGAGCATTGATTTGATAGCGATTCGATTGACTCTGACATGTGCTCAGTGGGTGGGCATTTGACCTGATACATCCACGACATACATGCATTGCATATCATATATCATTGTTTAGATATATGTGGTATATATTGTGGTTACTTCAGACTGAGCTTTGCTCACCCCAGATGAGGCTGTTGTTGTCTTTGTATGTTGACAATGACAGGTACTCCAGGATATCAGGAGACCGGAGAGGGTGCTTCTGGAGGGAGTCATAGTCTGATTTGAGGTTTAGTGGTTGTTTTCCAGTATATATGTATATGTATCTATATACCGGGGTATGTCCCGAGGATATGATTTGTTGTTGTATGAGTTGTTTTGATTATGTGTGGGCATGTTTTATGTTGTGAGATGAAATACTATTTTTAGTATTCAAATAGCATATTTTGGGCTCATTGTAAAGAAATTTTAAACTCGTTTTCTGCTGCGATTAATTAACCCTAATCAAATTGTGTTGTAATAACGATTAGGAGCTAAGGGCCCCACACCCGGGACATATTCCCCTGCCCAAGGCTCCGCACCTTGGTTATCTATAAGCTCAGGGTTCTAAAACCTGGCTCGGGGCTCCGCACCTCGACCATTCCCAAGTCTCGGGAGATGTTCCCCGGCCCAAGGCTCCGCACCTTGGTTATTTATAAGCCCAGGGTTCTCAAACATGGCTCGCGGCTCCGCACCTCGACCATTCCCAAGTCCCGGGACATGTTCCCCGGCCCAAGGCTCCGCACCTTGGTTATTTATAAGCCCAGGGTTCTCAAACATGGCTCGCGGCTCCGCACCTCGACCATTCCCAAGTCCCGGGACATGTTCTCCGGCCCAAGCTCGGCACCTTGGTTATTTATAAGCCCAGGGTTCTCAAACCTGGCTCGGGGCCCCGCACCTCGACCATTCCCAAGTCCCGGGACATGTTCTCCGGCCCAGGCTCGGCACCTTGGTTATGTATTTGCCCAGGGTTCTCAAACCTGGCTCGGGGCTCCGCACCTCGACCATTCCTAAGTCAGGGGACATGTTCCCCGGCCCAAGGCTCCGCACCTTGGTTATCTATAAGCTCAGGGTTCTAAAACCTGGCTCGGGGCTCCGCACCTCGACCATTCCTAAGTCACGGGACATGTTCCCCGGCCCAAGGCTCCGCACCTTCGTTATCTATAAGCCCAGGGTTCTCAAACCTGGCTCGGGGCTCCGCACCTCGACCATTCCCAAGTCCCGGGACATGTTCCCCCGCCCAAGGCTCCGCACCTTGGTTATCTATACGCCCAGGGTTCTCAAACCTGGCTCGGGGCTCCGTACCTCGACCATTCCCAAGTCCCAGGACATGTTCCCCGGCCCAAGCCTCCGCACCTTGGTTATCTATAAGCCCAGGGTTTTCAAACCTGGCTCGGGGCCCCGCACCTCGACCATTCCCAAGTCCCGGGACATGTTCCCCCGCCCAAGGCTCCGCACCTTGGTTATCTATACGCCCAGGGTTCTCAAACCTGGCTCGGGGCTCCGGACCTCGACCATTCCCAAGTCCCGGGACATGTTCCCCGGCCCACGGCTCCGCACCTTGGTTATCTATAAGCACAGGGTTCTCAAACCTGGCTCGGGGCTCTGCACCTCGACCATTTCGAGCCCTAGAGACACGAGGCCCCGACATCTTATCTCAAGTCCATGAGACACGAGACTCCGGCTCCTCATCCCATCTATGGGAGACATGAAGCCCCCGATGCTTTTATAAAACCAGATTGATCATCTCTTTGGGAATCCAAGCATGACTAATCGGGACAGCGAGTATGACTCTAACCCGACTATTTAAGGGATGTATGACGATACCCCTGTAAGAGCCCGAGTCATGGATGACCCGGGATATCAGATGGATTCCCAAATCAGGGTCAATCTGCAGGATGGATTCTTCTGAAGCCGGGCAGGTGCAAACCCGGGCTCTACTCCCCGGGCAACCAGACGCCCGGACTCTTATATAAGTTCCCGGTAGGCATTCTAACCGGGCCACCTCGATATGAGCACCGCACTCGAGTACACTAGCAGAATTGGATGTGGGCGACCATCCTATCTCTGACAATAATCCAAGTGGTTGACAAAATCAGACAGGCGGGATGTGACTAGTGTATTATTTGACATGTCAGAATGTAGCCGTCCTACTATAATTAGTAGATAGCACGCAGATCGAGGTCATCCATATAATTCCCACTATAAATACGAGGTTATCTCTTTGCATTGGGAATTCATTTTATTGTCTACACTCTTACACCAATATCACAACCATCACTTGGTTACATTGGTATTTTGTTGAGTCATTCAGTGACTTAAGCATCGGAGTGGCCACGCCGGACTCCCCTCCGACGTCCATTCACGAGTTCATCTCCTTGTGTGCAGGTTACAGCTGGAGCCATATTACAGAGATATATCTTCATCACAGATATACTCTCCCTTGCTCTTATTTCCTTCATTATCTTGATAGCAGATCCGTTGGTGCTCCTTACCCAGCTCGTCCATTTCACCCGAATCGCATCAATGGGGTTGGCCAAATTAATTGTATGTCGGCCTAATAAATTGAGCAGACATTTGTTCAAAAAGATGGAAGACAAGTCGAAAATTGCATACGAAAGGAAGACGTGTATTTTTTACGCGGTTTCACACCTCGAAACTCAACTATAAATAGGTGCCTCTTCCCCTCATTTCAAATAATCCATTCTTCGAATTTTTTCTCATCCTATAGCATTTGAGTGCTTAGTTCTATAATATTTGTGAGGTGTTTTGTTTTTCTGTATTAAGAGAGTGTGTGTTCTCTTTGAAAACACAGTGAGTGGTTGTACACCGTAACGTATTATAGTGGAACTCTTTTCATCTTGCCCGTGGTTTTTATCCTAATAATTTTTAGGATTTTTCACGTAAATCTCGGTGTCCAATTTATTCTTTATTTTCATATTTATTATCTCAAATTACCGCACATGGGACCAACAATATCAACGCAGCCGCTTTCCCAGTATTCTTGGGGCACCGACAAGTATCAGTGTTTCCCGGTGGTTTTTGTCGGAGGCAAACGCTTGGGCATCATCGAGGCGGTGTTGGCTCACCATATCAATGGAGCGCTTGTTTCTCTACTAAAAAATGTCGGAGCCCTCTAGTTCTGATCTACAGTCTGAACTCGAGGTTCTTGCTTCTTCTCCATTCAGCTTTTAAGGGAACAATTCTAGCTTTCAAGATTGTATATCTTGATTATTCAACCAAATAAAAAGGCCAAATCATATTGTTCGAGGCAGAGCAGTGGCATCTGGTTGGCTTTGGTGTGGTTTTCTGATGAAATGGGTTTCTTTTATACAATTATGTGTGCATTTTTTCGGTTTATTAATGATCTCATTCGCTCAACAACGTATAATTAATTTTGCAATTTTCGTTACAATTATAGGATTTACTGTTTAATAGTAACAAACCGCTTCGAACTTTTAAATTGCACAAGATCAAAATATATATTTACTTTGACTGCTCTATATCTAAAATTTTAAAATTATTATGCTAAAACTGTAAAAAAAAAAAAAAATAGAGAAACGAAAATATTCATTTGAAGAAATCGACATACACCGTCATAAATTCATTTCTAGAGAGAAAAATTATTTGACAACTTTCAGATATGTCTAGTCCATCCCAAGCTTATCTCGACTTTTCGAGCAGCCATGACTACTAAGACTGAGAAAAACCATTAGAACCCAGGCTTGGGAAATGTGGATAGCCTGGATCAGACGTGGGGAAAATAGGTATGAGCATTATGTCCTAACATTCGAACCGATACGATCAAAAGAGTGTTTATAACCCTCCGAACATGGTCAGCCAAGTGTTTATGGGCAGGGTTTATCGACCATCCACAAACTCAGGTTGATTGATATGTCCGAACACTATTTTAAAGCTGCTCATCAAACAAATAAAAAGCATTTGTAGGTTCATATATATAGAGATCAATGTCAATTTGGGTTGAGCCCACCAGACCAACCAAACTCGTCATGATAAAAAGGTAGGTTAGATTAAAGTTTAGCAACCTACTTGGAAGTGAATCAAAATAAGTTAGCTCGTTTGGTCTATGGGTTAAAACGGATTTGGTTGGGTTAGCCCGCCATTTATGTTTTTTACTTAGTTGATATTTTATTTTATTTTTATTTTAGTTGTTAAATTCCTCAATTTTGGATATAACAAACAATAATTCATTTATTAGATCAAGCTGTTATTATTCGTGTATTTAGGTACTTGGCCTTAATGGCCAAAGACAAAAGCAACATACTACGGTATTCAAAAGCTGGGTAAACGATTGTAAGTTATTTAGTCTCTCTACCAATAAAACTACTCAATCAGTTACACTAGAAGAATTTGTCATCCGACCGGACCGTTCAGAGATATACTAAAGTTACTCTCGACCAGATAGAATTAAGGATATTTGTGAAATTCAACATATTAGTCAATGGCTTAAAAAAAGAAATATTGCACATATCCTACCAACTATCATCTGACATAAGGTATTCCATCAATTAGTTGTCTGATAGCTTTTGTACAAAGATGACTTTTTAAAGCACAAAAGCATGAAATACATTAAAGAGCATTTAATTAAAGCTACAACACATGACAGTGATGTGTCAATATTTTCGGATTACAGTACAAAGAGTCATTAAACGAGAAAAAAGACTCAAGTACTATATATAGAGAATGCAAGCAAGAACTCGATACCAAAAACAGAAAAAGAAAATAGAGATATATTCGAAGTAACAAATTAAAAAGAAGGCTTGCATACTCAAAAATTTCTGAGCAAACTGCTCATATATATCATAAACTGCTCACAAGCTCCTTCTTCAAGATAAGGATCACTCAGAGCTTGAAAACAACTACTCGACCATTTTCTGACAAAGACAGTTCGAGGAATTGCAAATATTTTGAATCTTAGGATTCATTCTTTATTATATCTATGGTGTTTTGGTTATTTGACTGAAGGTCTCTACCCTTGTAAAATTTAATAAGAGTTTCAACTTAGTTAGTGGATAAGACATAAGATTGAAACGGGGTGTTACAAAAGATTTGTAAAATAAAAGTCTTCTGGTGAATTACTTTCCAAGTGGAAGAAAGGGAGACGCAGAAAGATTTTGCCTTCGAATTTTCATTTATTCTATCGTATTTACTTATCTGGTTGACTATCTACATTTAAGTATATAATAATCAAATGAATCATCACATCATTCTTACGCACGGGAGGAAAAATGGTGGCTTCACAACAGTTCATTATTTTATGATATTTAAAAAACTATTTGAATTTATTTATTTTGTAATATATATATTTTCGATACATTGTTCACCAATCATCCTCAACTCTATATCAATAACTGAGATAATATTTACTTAATAAATATATAATTTTTATATGTTTTACTACGTCGGACTATGAAAATGGTTAGGTTTTACGAGCTTAGATTTTTTTTGAAGGTGGGCCTGTTTAGAAGCTTTCCGTAGGTGAAGGAAATTTAAAATTTCAGCATTTAATCTTATTATTTATTTCGGGGCCCTTACTCAACAACTAAGAAGCTTTCAGATAACAATATTGTAGTGAACAAAGAAATTTAATCTAAAACAGAAATTTATGCTGTAAAAAAGGAACTTAAATTATAATACTTCTGACGGATAAAAATATTTTTTATTTTTAATTATATATAAAATCTTTAAGCATTATAAAAACTAGATGACAAAAACTTGTGTGAGACGGATATCTTATTTGGGTCATCTATGAAAAAGTATTACTTTTTATTGTGAATATCGGTAGGGTTGACTCGTCTTACAGATAAATATTCGTGAGACCGTCTCACAAGAGACCTACTCAAACTAGAGAGAACATAAATATATTTAGTATTTTGACATAAATGTCAAGAACTTAAAGATTTTTTGCTCGCTGGATCGAACCCGACGAAATCTGAGACATCCTAACCTAGTTTGACCGAGAATATAAAAAACTTAAAGATTTTACGGCGCTACAAAATTTTGATATCATCGATATTCTTTTATTACTCTATAAATGTATAGTAAAGTTCTTCACCAACAAGGAGAATCGAGGAGTGAAAAAAAAAATTGATTTTGTCAAACCTTCGTAAACTTCGTGTTTTACACGGTACTTTCCCTCTGACTAGCTAAAGCAATGCCAATAAAATTTGAAACATCACTCAATAAGTCAAAAACACACACACACACACACACTCATCAATTTTTGAATAAAAATTATATTTTCTTATAAATCTGATCGAATTAGTTATCTGTCTCACAAAATTGACTGTTGAAACCGATAACATGATCATATAAAAGTATTTTCTTGATCTATATATATATGAATAGCTGATGTTTTATTTTTTTTTTCTTATGCTAGTAGAAAGTTAAGTAACATGCATGAACGTGGATCGACCACATGGACATTAAAAGTTGTCTTCGAAAATGATCTCTTTCACCTCGTACAGTTAGATCCGGACTGATGGGACGACATGTGAATATGCCGTTAGGTCCAGAACTAAAGATTAGGCAGTAATTGGTTGAATGGAGCTTTCCCACAATTAAAGAATGTGAAATGAACAGTGACTTATAGCTACTAAATACGGAGATCCCGAAATTAAAATTCGTCGGACGTTCCTTTTCCGATTACCGATCGGGGGATTAGATTTAGGGGGGTGTATTGGTTATAGACTTTTAATGACTTTTATGGAGTTTAAAAGTCTAGAGGTATTCAAACTAGACTTTTATATACTCCATAAAAGTTTAGTGGTATTCAATGTAGACTTTTGTAGAATTTTAAAAAGTCATGTGGTATTCAAACTTGACTTTTAAAAATTTACAAAAGTCTATAGGTATTCAAAATGTCAATAAACTTTTAATGACTCTATGGAATTCTATTAAGTACAAGAATTATAGCCTAAGGTACAACAATAAAATGTCAACAAAAGTTTTTGATTCAACCTAAAGATTTGTATGTACATTTAATTGAGAAATCTCCAAAATTCACATATTCAATACAAACTTTCATTCTTTTCTCATCTATTTATTTTTCTTTTTATTTGTACTTTTTAAAAACATAATTAAAATTTAATTTTTTTTTATTAATTATTATATAACATTTTATTTTTAATTATTTTCTTTAATTTTAGTTAATCTATATCTTAAATTATTGTATAAGCAACTTCATACCGATACTATACCAAAATTTTCGGTATACCGAACCAAAAAAACCTTACATTTTAAAAAAGTTATAATTTATTGTTTTAAAATATTATATATTTTAAAATTTTTGTATATTTTTCCGTTATTTCGGTATATACCAAAATTTTCAAATTGGATATCGTTACCGTACCGAAAATTCGGTATTGTTACCGTACCGTACCGAAATCTTCGGTATACTTAAAATTCGGTAAATTCAATATTTTTTTGTTACGGTAATCTCGGTATACCGAAAATTCGGTATTTTTTCCCACCTCTAACAGGGCTTGTGTTGGCATGTGCTATATTACACAATTTTCTTTGAAAGAAGTGTCAATTTGATGAATTTCAAATTGAACTATATAATGAAGCTCAATTGTCTTCATCAGCACAAGTTTATGAAGGTGACGACTTTGATCAGTTATTTAATATTCAAAAACAACAACGAGCAAATGCTAATGCATGGAGGGATACCATAGCCAATGGAATGTAGAACAATGTTGATCAAATTGTCAGTAATGATTAGATTTTTTTTATAAAAGGCTACTCATTATTTTTAGTATTATTTTAATAAAATTTTATTATGAACTTATAAAAACATTGTTCATTAATATATTGAATTGACATGAAGAATTGAAATTTTGATTTCAATAAATTGGATAGTTCATTTGTCGTTTTTCACAAATTAAATTGATTTAACTTTTAACTAAGTAAAATTCATTTACATTCATAAATAAAAAAAAATAATTTAAAATTGAATAGGCTATCTATGTCCAATAATTATTTTAAAAAAATTAATAAAAAAATAAATCACAATTATAAACTACAAAATTCACATAATTTTATGAAAAAATTTACAAAAGTCTACAAAAATCTTGAAAAAAAGTCTATAAAAATCTATGAAATTTGTTTTACAATTCTATGAGATTCCACAAAAGTCAATAAAAATCTATCAACTCCACAAAAGTCCATCATTTAAAAAAAATCATTAAAAGTCTTTGAAAATATAGAATGAATACGCATCTCTTAGTGTCCTTTAGTCGGATCGCTAATAGAGTTGAATAAATAATAATATATTTGATTTGATTGATTATATTTAGAAAAAGCTTCTTACGTTGTTGAGTAAGGGCCCCGAAATAAATAATAAGATTAAATGCTGAAATTTAAAATTTCCTTAACCTACGGAAAGCTTCTAAACAGGCCCACCTTCAAAAAAAATTTAAGCTTATAAAACTTAACAATTTTCATCGTCGTAATAAAATATATCGAAATTATATATTTATTTAATAAATATTACCTTAGTTATTGACACAGAGTTAGAGATGATTGGTGAACATATGAAAATTATAAATATATATATATTATATACTAAATAAAATCAAATAATTTTTTAAATATCATAAAATAATGAAATATGATATATACTAATTTATTTTGAACATCTAAATTATTTTTAGTATAGAAAGAAATTAAAATAGTTTTAAAAGATGTTGATTTATTTGTAACATTATTGCAACAATAATTTAACAGCTATCTATCTTTTATGGTTGAAAATAGTGGGGAACGATTTTCATCAAGTCATAGGTTCAATTATTGGGTCTTTTTTTCTTTTCTTTTTTTCTATTTATTTTTTTAATTTATATATCAAAATTATGGTTTAGTACATCACTATCTCTTATAATTATATTTTGATCTTCATTTAAATATGAACCAATTAAATTAAATTATAAAAAAATATTATACAAGCACGCAAGACGTGCATCGATATACTAGTGTATGATTAAGTACTCTTTTTTGAGAAATTTTAACGGATCTATTTTCGTGAGACAAATTAATATGTTCAATATTTACAATGAAAAGTAATACTTTTGACATAATAAGTAATATTGTTTCATGGATCGAGTCGAGTTGAAAATTCGTCTCACAAAATTGACATGTGAAACGGTCTAATGAGAGTTTTGTGTATATATAGGAAATGGTATATACAGTACAATTTAAGTAAAGGGTAAATTGAGAAAAAAATACACAAACCCAAACTTAACTTTATTTTAAACCCATACACATCAAAACTTTGTTTCCATTCCCTAAAAGCATTTAAAAGGACAAAAATACCCTTCCATGTGATATATTAAATGATTGATTTTCTTAGGTCGAAAATGGTATCAGAGCTTATAAAGAGTCCCGAGCCTCTATCGTGTGATCTGACACGAAGCGCGACTCTCCGTAGGGGACAACCTCGGCTCTGCTACAGAGTTTGAGATTAGCAAGCTGATAGGTACCTTTAAATATGTCACCCTGTGATTGATCATTGGATCCCTCATATACTTATCTGAAAGTCGTAGCTCTGAGATAGGGTACCGAACTTAAATAGTAGATAGAACTGGAAGAACAAGCTGTTTCTAGATTAATGATCTAGGAAAAAGACAACTAAAAGTGGAGGAACCACTCAACCACTAACTCGACCCACTCAAGAGATAGTGTCAACCACAGCTGGAAGACATTAAAGAATAGTTATGGCAAGAGTTTGAAGTCCGAAAAACAAATCCGCAATAGACTTCTATAAATAAGAAGGCAGAAAGAAGATAAAGGCATCAATAAACCTCTTTATTTTCTTTCAAAATAAGTTGTAATATTTTCTCTTTCAAATTTATGTGTGTTTCTCGTTCGGCTACTATTAGTAGCTAAACAAGTTTCTCCTCGAGGTTACTATGTAATAATATTTGGCATGTTTGAATAAAAGAACCAAAACTTTTGCCTCTCTCATGTATTAGTTTCAAATTGAAATATTTTACTACACACTCTGAGATAGGAAACGAAACAGGTATGTGATAGGTGCTGTTGAAGGAATCTGCGTCAGGAACCATATGTTGCGACTGCGTAGTTAGGCTGTCAGGAACAGTTTGTAAAATCCGATGAAGATAACCCGATGGCACTCCGGTCAAAGAGGTAAATAGTTTAATTTATTATATGAAAGCATGATGAGCCATTTATAAAAAATAAATAAAAAATCGATCATTTGAGCATGATATATAGGCTGAAAACGTTGCGTAACTTTATGTCTTGAGGCTATACGTCTTTAAAAACATGCTCGATAGGTAAAATAATGACATGTATCATATTTGGAGGAGTAAGGGTATTCTTGAAAAATTTATAAAATGAAGGAGTTAAAACAAAGATTTGAAATGATGGAAAGTAAAAAAAAAGTTGAGAAGAGAGATGATGATTTATTAACAAGTTGCCCTTGAGTTAAATGCATCAGAGCTTTTATTTTTTCTAATATAATTTGACAATTGTACCCCTTTACTCTTTTTTCGTAAGTTATCTGGTAGTTTTCAACCGCTCAAAATAAGTTATTTAGAATTTGACTCACATTTTACTATTCACAATCCACTTTTATTTTTTTTATTTTTTTAATATCTCATATATTTTGTAAAATTTATCAATTATATATTCTATTTCAATAACAAAATTATTTAAAACAAGTTACTAACTGATTTTATTTATCTATCATAATATATACTATTAGTATTCTAATAATTTAAATAAATTAAATAATTAAGGGGTACTTTTGTCAACTTGTAGAGTAAAAAAATAATAATAGTGGAGTGTGACTAATAAAATATAGAGTGTAAATATCACTACCTTTTAGAAATTAATTAGTAAAATATAATAAATAAATTTATATTTCCCATTAATAGAAAGAGACACTGATAAAATTAATAGTTATTTTTGTTTAATTTTTTTCAAATCTAGTGATTCTTAATTCTTATTTTTTAAATGTTATGTCATGCTTATTATTTTTAACTTAAAAATTAATTTTTAAAATCAATCACAATAATAAATAAATAAATAATGGATAATAAGTACATGCTTATTTGGAATGAAAAGTTGTTTACCAAATTTATTGTTAATCTAATTTATTTAAAATATTTTTTCAAAATAAAAACATAACTTACTTACATATATAAGTGAACAAACGTCAAATAATATGTGTACTTCACAAAAATCATAAAGTTAATTTTCTAGAACGTATTTTAATTAGACATTGAGTATGTCTTTTGTGAGACGGTCTCACAAATCTTTATCTGTGAGACGGGTCAATCCTACCGATATTCACAATAAAAAGTAATAATCTTAGCATGGATGACTCAAATAAGAGATCCGTCCCACAAAATACGACCCATGAGACCGTCTCACACAAGTTTTTGCCTTAGATATTTTGTAGAATAGTATAAGATAACTTAAAAATCTTACCAATTTTGATATGTTTCATGTTTTTTCACAAACATTGACAAAATTTTGGTAATATCAAATTTTGATGCAATCAATATTTTTATGAAATTTGTAAAAAAATAACCAAAATTTTGTATCTCCTACTAAAGCTTGAGATAAGCAATGAAACATTTGAAATTTGAGAATTTAGTTTTTTTGGTTATTTTATGTCATATTTGTTTATGTAAAAATTTTGGAAAAAAATGGCGGTTTTAGACTTTTAGACTTTAGTTGTCAAAAACACAAAGTATTGCATTTGAATTTTTGGTGGTTCTTCGAGTTTGGCCTAGTGGTGTAAACGAACCGAACACGTTCACGAACTTTTCGAGCCGGTTCGAATAATATTTGGTTCGAATTCGAGCCGAACTCGAACATGTTCGAATATTTTTCGAATCGAATTCGAGCTAAAATTATATTGTTCGATCAATATATTTAAAAAATAAATAAAATATTATTAAGTACATATATATATATATATATATATAGTGATTCGAATTATTCGATTTAGTATTTGAAAAGTTCGAATCGAATTCGAACTCGAGCCTCAGTTCGAATCGAAAATAATAAAAGTTCGAGTTTCGAATCGAGCTTCGAATATGTTTATTCGGATTCGAGCTCGAGCTCGAAAACTGAAAATTTCTTAAAATTCGATTCGATTAGTTTACAGCCCCAGTTTAACCCAGACGCACCTTTTTTTTTTTTTGGTCTAGACCTCTTTTTCTTTATTCTAATTAATAAAGGTGAAACTCAAAATTTGTCATATAAGTGGATTTCTCAGGCAATCCACCGTTGATGGTGTGGGGCTCACTTGAATCCAACGGTGTCACTATTATTCACTTGGGGTAACGCAACATTTGCCCACTTATAGGACCCATCCAGTACCCATCCGTTAAGTAACTATATTATATTATATTATATTATTTAACAAATATATTTGATATTCGGGAAAGGAAAGGGTCCGGTCAATATTTTTAGACTCAGGCAGGATAAAAGAGATCGGAACTAGAGTCTGTTTCGAGAAGTTAAGAGGAGATTGAGTGGGAGCTAACCCGAACACATAAAGAGTACTATGTTTTTGAATCATCTTGAATATACATCAACTCAATAAACTTGTGAGACAATCACCAAATTATACAAGCCCGAACCCATAACATCAACTGGATGACACAAGAAGACCAAGTCAATGAATCGTGGACCTATCCACCAATAATCAAGGGATTTGTTCCCCTTCACGTTCTCGGATCATGTTGAAGCCAAAACGTGAGCCATGTCCTCACACTATTATTGGATCTCGGTTTTCTACGTGCCCAAACGCAGCGAAAGTTTAAAATTTTTATTTTATTTTGAAAACAAAATAATTCTTTTGGACATTCGTATGGTTTTCAGGAATTAAACATGCATAGGATGTTTAAAAATTATACCTTTGTGAATTAATTCATTTGGCTCCAACTAATCCGGTATAAACGGATTAGCTCTTGATAAATCCCTACGAACTTTCTTCAAGAGATTCCTTTCGTTTCGTCTAATCAGGTCCACGACTGAATTGTTTGATCATCTTCCAAATTGCACTAGAAATATTAGAAGAGATTGAGAGACGGCTTAAAAACCTTTCTCAAAAGAAGGTGGCCGATTTTTCTTTCTTTGGAGGAATGATTTTCGAAAAAATGATTGTTGTAGGCTAGGGTTATGACTTGCAACCCCTATTTATAATTAAGTCATAGCCTAATTACATAATTAACATTAATGGGCTTGATTTAATTAATTGGTCTAGTCCAACTAATTTAATTAATTTAATCAAGGTCCATTAAAACTTTAATTAATTATTATGTTGGACTTGTACTCCTACAAGCCCATTAAACATATTACCCACCATATTTAATTTATTAATTAATCAACTCAATTTTTGAGCTTAATAAATTAAATACATTATAAATTCAACATTTGAATTTATTGTTTAAATTATAAATTCAACTACTTGAATTTTCATCACCTTCAAAATTTAATATTTAATAAACCCAACATTTGAGTTTAATAAATTAAATTCTCAAATTTTATAAATTCAACTCCTTGAATTTATTCTCTCAAAATTTAATTATCATAAATTCAACTCCTTGAATTTACTATATAATATAAATTCAACTTCTTGAATTTATTCTCTCAACGGGAACAAACGATCCAGTGCTTGTGTGACCCTCAATGGTTCAGGGATACAGCTAGCCGTGGGTTCACAACTCTTTGTGATTCTGGACATAATCCTTTATTCGGGCTTACCCTAGTTAGCCCATTCTTTTCATCAACACTTTGATCGAGAATGTCAGAACTCATTTCTGATTGCACCCATCGGATCATGGTAAGAACGTCTAGTAGCATCGCCCCATGATCTCCTAGGTATCACTGATAGTGCCTGCAAGAACCAGTCGATTATGATTAACGTACATTACGGTCCCTTCATCTCATATATCACGATCGAATCTGCAACCATTGGTTCATCGAGGGTTGCATATTAATTCGATAACTATGTGATAACTATAAATAGTGGTGTCGCATGTACCGTTCGAGAACTCCTTCTCTAACGTACATCTCATACTCTGGCCAGAGATTCCATGCACTATAATTTCATCAAATCACATAGGATATCCACACCCGCAGGTGAGCGGTGAATCCCCGACTACAATGCACTGCTCCTATATGTTTCGCAACTATACCCAACCTCGCCACCTGATGACTCTCCTGGAGCCAGTAAACGAGTCAAAGCATAGCCCTAGCATATAGAGCCTCAGTGTTGTCTCTGATCGTAAGGACTAATGGTGTACAATCATAACCACGGACTTATCCTCTCGATGAATGATAACCACTTGGAAAGTCAGAGGGAGGGTTGTTCGGTATAATCATCATATGACTACCCATCTGTATGTTTGGACATCTATATGCCCTTACCAAGAAACGCAGTACACAACATCACAGAGGCTAGTCTCGAGCTCAAGCGACCTTTATCCCTGTTTTAGGCGGCTGAATCGACTAGGAACGAGTTTAGATCATACAGTGTTTACAAACGAGTTTCAACATCGAATTACGATTCATTTGTATTAAAGTATGATCAAGGTCTTTATCTATGTTTGATAACACGGGTATACATATAAAGAAATAACAAACCATGAAATAATGAATTATATTAAAATAAAGATTGTTAATTACAACTGAGTCAATAAAATCCCTAGCCAACAGTTGGCTTGCAGGGCATCTACTCTAACAACCATGGCTACTACCCGAGCATCTCGGAGTGGTCAACGACTTTAGTAACTCACAAATACCTCCAGTCGAGGTAAAATCAGGGAGTTTATTTTTCATGACTCACAAGCACTCACTATATACTCACTATATAACACTCACATTTCATTTGCGTGAATAATTGGCTGGCTTGAGTATCTGAGTGGTCACATCAGAAACTCTTCTAACGCTCCACTAACGTTTTTTGTTTTTCAAGTGAGAAGATCATCAAGCACGAGCTCCCTCCACCCGACCGCTAGCGCTCGCAAGGAAAGAGTATTCCTATGCTCGGTAAATTCCCACCCTCTCGCTCATCTCATTTATCCTAGCATCATCAATATTAAATATGGGTAAACAAATTAATTATATAATGTACTATATTTGTGTTAAACTATAATATTATTCAAAAGTAATTATATGATTAATCTTTTGGTTTATTTTTATGTAATTCTTCATTGTCAATAATTTAGGAAAAAAAATCATCAAAACATTCAAAAAAAAAATTTGGAATCAATTAGGTTCCCGACGAACGTTGCCTGTTCTTTCAGTTTCTATTTTTCACCACCCACGTTTTCTTGTGCCATTTAATTTCGAGTTTTGGTCCACATATTTGCAAGTTTCCATTAGTAATGCCCTTGGAGGTATTTTTCATTGGATTAGTAGCATGCAACCATCCACTTTCAACATGAGCATAGGTCACGGACAATCTGGTGCGGCGTCCGAGAGGGTGAGCGAGTTGGTTTCCGGCAATGCGGTGGTAGTGTTCACCGTCAGGGGGTGTTGCATCTGTCACGCGGTTAAGCAGCTGCTCTTTGGACTCGGTGTCGGACCTGCCATAGTCGAACTCGCCAACGATACGTCGGACAAAGATATCAACGCAGCCATTTTCCGCAGTATACGTGGGGGCACCGACAATTGTAATCGTTTCCCGGTGGTTTTTGTCGGAGGCAAATGCTTGGGCGGCATCGAAGCGGTATTGGCTCACCATATCAGAGGAGCACTCGTTCCTCTTCTTAAAGACGCGGGGGCCCTCTGGCTCTGATCGATCTCCAGTCGCGCGAGCGCGGCATGTGCTTATTTTCCATTAGCTTGTTGTACGGGAACAGTGCTAGCTTCCAAGGGTGTACGTCTTGTTGATCAAATTACCAAATAAATGGGCCACACAGATCATTTTGTAAAGTTTTGTTTGAGCAATGGCATCTGGCTGGCTTTAGTGTGATTAAATGGGCTTCTTTTATACAATTCATTATATACTTCTCCCAATAACGGATAATTAATTTTGCTATTTGGGATACAATTATAGGATAACAAACTTTTAAATTGCACGAGATCTAAATATATATTTTGATCGCTCTATTAACTAAAAATTCAAGTTGGCTTACTTTGAGTTTCAGTTACGTATCTTAAAGTTTTGTTTGATTTATTTTTCGTTTTTGTCATTTTTTTTTCCTGAAACTACTAAATTCATAGAATATTGTTCACTTGACATTGATTATCTCCAATGTGGGATATGTGACGAGAATAAAGTACATATTACTAATATTAAAATGAGTAGGTCTCTTGTGAGACGGTCTCACGAATTTTTATCTGTCAGACGGGTCAATCCTACTGATATTCACAATAAAAAGTAATATTATTAGCATAAAAAGTAATATTTTTTCATGGATGACCCAAATAAGAGATTTGTCTCACAAAATACGACCTGTGAGACTGTCTCACACAAGATTTTTCATATTAAAATTCATCTGATAAATATATAAATAATGCAAAATGACCTCCAATACTTCAAAATGGAAGGAAAAATGTTTTTGTTTCCCTTAACTTTTGTTTATGTATATTTTAATGTGTGCAATATAAGTTTTATTCTTGTCACATGAGCTACGTATGAAAGCATCAGTGTCAAATAATCAATATCCACTTGATTTAGTGGTTTTGGAAAAAAAATGTAGGACCGAGCGTTTGCCGCTTTACCAAAAGCTATAACTTGTGGTAATTGTGCAACTCAAATCTTTTAAACCGCACAGCAGCTTAAGCAGCACGGTTCGATCGCACAGCAGCTTATTGTAGGACCGAGCGCTTGTCGCTTTACCAAAAGTTATAGCTGGTGGTAATAGTGCAACTCAAATCTTTTAAACAGCACAGCAACTCAAGCACCACGATTCGATCACTCTACCAAGCAAGGGCAATTATTGCACCTAACAATAAAAAAATACCCAAACAAAAAATTCAAATTATTGGATGAAAACCAAACTTTGAAAAATCCAATAATTAAAACTCAAAACATGCCAACTTACATAACTAAAATTGTAGATATTCCTAGTAAAAATGTAACAAAAATATAGAAATGAAAATATGACATTAAGGTCTTATTTAGATGGCTAACAACTTCAAATTCATAATAACAAATTTAGTACTTTGTTTGTATAAATCCAAATTAATCTCTAACTAATATTTCATCTCGCCATCTATTAAATAAAGTCTTCAATTTGGTTGATTGGAGCTTTCCCTCAATTAAATGTGCACTAATGAACATTGAGATTATATATGAAATATTGGAGATGAAATGGTAAAAAATGTTCTATTTTCAGTATTCTGGGAAACAAATCTCATAAAGTTTTTAAAGAAGTGATTTTTAAAGATATTTTTTTTTTTATTGGTTGTAGGATTATTTTTATCAAATAATTTAAAGGGGAAGTTGGTGAAAAATCCCCAATCAAAATATTTCTTTGGGTTCACTCCCTACCCACAAAATTGTGGTACTATGTCATACAAAATATGGTACATTTCATGTGAAAATGTGTTACTAAAAAAGTACCCAGATACTGAACACAAAAAAAATCGACGGCTGGGGACTGAAGGCCAATTTCCCGTAATTTAAACGGTACGTGTATTGTCTTGTTTTCATAATAAGGAGACGTTTTGGTGTAAAAATGATTATTGCTGAGATCTTTTAAAATCTGAAACATATTCTATTTTTATCAGTCAGAAATGTTTTATTATAATAAATTTTCCCTGTTTTGGATGAAATCTCTTTGTTCGTGGGGTAATACGTTGTTAGGAATATTGCAACTTCGAATGTGGAAATAATAAGGTTAAATGGTGAAATCCAATTCGAAGGGAGCTAATTAAACAGGCCCAGCTTCGAAAATTTCAATTAGATAGTATGGCTAAACAGTTTTCAAGTCAGTCCAATCACATGAATTGTCTGATTTTTAAAATTGAGTACACACTATTAAAAAAAAAATTACTATTAAAAAAAATCACATATAAAAAAGAAATTGAATTAGTTTTTTAAACATCAAAATGATGCAAGAAAAAATTATAGCTTTAGCAGAAAGACGAGCTCAAGAACAACGAGACATACACAAATTACCAAGCTTCACTCCCAAAACATTGCAAGTTCTAACTTTTTTTCTTGGAAATTTAAAATTACTCGAATCTGCCTGTCCTTTTCGGTTCCCATTTCTATAACATACACTACAACAAAAATGGTTTTCGCAGCGTCAAATTCTCTTTCCGCGGCGCACATTGCACGCTGCACAACTGCAAGCTGTTGAAAGTTCAAGATTATCCGCGGCGTGCATATGCACGCTGTTAATACTATCCGCATTTTCGATCCATTTTCCTCCACACCACTTAAAAATTTTTCTCTCTTATACGATTTTTGTTTCGATTTAGGATACGTTTTTTCGTTTCAATTTTTGGTTAATTTTTAAGTGTTAATTAAGATCATGAGTATTGTTAAAATAACTTTTTTTTTATTTTAACAAAAAAATTAGCAACGGCTTTGTCAAAAATTGTCGCTAATTTTAGATGTTGTGTTTATAAATATTAACGGCGTACATTGCACGCTGCGGATAATTGTATTAACAGCACACATAAATGTATGTTGCGGATATTACTATCCGTAGCGTGCTTTTAATGCAAGCCGTTATTTCTGTAAGTGCAACAATATTAACAACGCACATATGGGTGCACGCCGTTAAAAGTAATATTCGCAGCGTGCATTGATGACGTGCGGTGGAAAATCATTTTTTGATATATGTTTTTGCGGAATTTAATTTCGAGTTTTGGACCATATCTGCACAACAATTTGCACCGTTCTCCAATATTTAATACAAAGCATACGATCGGCAAAGGATATGCCGTCCACTTTCCACATGAGTGTCAGCGCCGCGGCCGCCTACAAGAGGGTGATCAGCGAGTTGGTTTCTGGCAATGCCGTGGTGGTGTCATGTGGTGCAGCAGCTGTTCTTTGGACTCGGTGTTGCACCCGCCATCTTCGAAATCCCCGGCTGTGTCGGGTTCCGCCGTAATTATCAGCCTTTCCCGGTGGTATTTGTCGGAGGCAAATTCTTGGGCGGCATCCATGCGGTTTTGGCTCAGCATGTCAGTGGCGCACTTGTTCCTCTACTCAAAGACGAGACGCGGGAGCCCTCTGGCTTTGAAATCCAATCTGAACTCGCTGGCTTGAGGTTGAATGCATTCCTCTCGTAAACAAATATTTGCTCATTTGTTTGGTTCAAGTTCATAAAATAATTATCTCAATAACGTTTACTTACTTTTTGGAATTTTGAATTTGGGATACAATAAGCCTTGAAAAGCTATAATTATCGATAATTTGTCATGTGGTTCTTGGTCAATTGTTAAATTAGTTTGTCCCTTATAATTTTTGACAACTATCAAAATTTATAATATATAAATGGTAAAACTATTATCTTCCACGATAAATTACGTACAAATCTATCAATACTCCATGAAGTAATTACATAAGTCGACGAAACCAAAAAAAAAGATAGTACAGACACACAACACGTGCATTGTGATCATCCTAGTATTAATTAGGAAGCTATGAACATAACATGGATATAATATATGTACTAGCTTTTTGTATTCTTAAAAGGTTAGAGTTTCCATTTAATATATGTGTTCCCAGTAGCAACCGTGGACATGCCACGGTGTAAGATTCTGTATGCAAATTAGTAAGTATACAGAGTAGAGCTGGTGGTCATAGCCGGACACCCTCCATGCATTGTGCACAAAGTTATACGCGAAACCCGGGCACGAGTTCGTGGTCGTGCAATCTTCAAACAGTCGGATGATGCCTATGGTCAAGAGATATTTTGTTATTTTTAAGAATCAAACTTTGGTGTTAATGCAATAGATTGATCAACTTACAGCGATATCGGTTTGCCTTTACCATTTATAGCTTCAATCAAAACCATTTGTTTGATATCATAGCTCTGATATATTATTTGAAGTATTAGAATATAAATAGATCAGGGTCAATTAATAATTATCATCCTGAATGCCTTGTTGTTCTTGTGTAGGACCGAGTGCTTACTGCTTTACCAAAAGCTATAACTGGTGGTAATGGTGCAACTCAAATTTTTTAAACCGCACAGCAACTCAAGCAGGGACAATTATTGCATTGCACCCAACAATCTCCCTCCCAATAATTGCACTCCTTGCAATCAATGAGAATCGAACCCGTGACATTGGCTCTGATACCAATTGTAGGACCGAGTGCTTACCGCTTTACCAAAAGCTATAACTGGTGGTAATGGTGCAACTCAAATCTTTTAAACCGCACAGCAACTCAAACACCACGGTTGATCGCTCTACCAAACAGAGACAATTATTGCACCCAACATCTTGGTTGGGCTAGAATTAAAAGTATACAACGTAGCTACAAACATACGGTGTCTGAATTGGTGGAGTGGGTAAATGCAAGATCAAATGATCACGAATTCGATTCTTCATATCAATATTTTTTCTCGGTCGAGTAACCAGGAACAGGGTTTGCACGCTACTGTGTTAAATATTTTCAAATACAAATCTGATCGTTTTCGTCCTGATTGTCTGTTCGATGAATTTCTAGATATAAATAATAAAATCAGACTAATTTATATATAATAATTATATGCATTGTGTGTTTGCGTGTACTATTGACTAAAATATGTATCTCATCCCATTTTTGGCAACAAAGTCAACCATGGTTTTTTTTTTTTTTTTTGGAAGGAAGTCAACCATGGTTCATGTAGTCTAAAATACTAAAAAAAAAAAAAAAAACTTCGATTTGGAAAGTATATCTACAAACATAAAAAAAATTATTAAAAAAAATGAATTGACAATGATAATCAACGAAAAGAATTTTTAAATTCCATTTGATTCCCTTTCGATCTATTTCCTATTTTGTAATCATACGCAATCCATGTGTGTCGTACAACGTACAAATGAATCGTGAAAATATAAAGTCAAATAAATTTCAAAATTTTATATTATTTGGTCAACGTGAAATCAATCATAATTAATCATAATTAGCATAGAGTAGATTTTTTGTGAGACGATCCAACGAATCTTTATATGTGAGACTGGTCAATAATACTGATATTCACAATAAAAAGTAACACTCTTAGCATAAAAAGTAATACTTTTTCATGGATGACCTAAATAAGAGATCCGTCTCACAAAATACGACCCGTGAAATCGTCTCACACAAGTTTTTGTCATTAGCATAAAACGTTATATAAATATATGTAAAAAATAAATTTAAAGTTTATGATCTTTGTTATGTAAAACTATAAATATATATTTGAATACATTTAAAATCAATGAATTCGAAATCTATCCGTCGAAGTAGAACATTAGATTATCACCCAGTCTGGATAAAGACAACAAATCTAATGTATGATAATATAAGGAACTCGATTGTGTAATAATTAAATAAAATAAAAGGTTAACAATCGGTCATGCATTGATTCCGGATAATTTAATTAATGGAGTTGACCTCTATGCACGAGCAATTATATTAATGATCATACATATTAGGAAGAAATAATATGTTATTACATGTAGTACTTCAAACTATGTTATCCTTTATTCAAACAAATTTCATTTGAATGAATTATTAAAAATAAACGCATTAAACATTATGTACAAAAAAATACAATAAATCATAGAAAAAAAATCCGACTCATTTATTTTTTTTTAGTTTTAAAAATCATCAGGATATTATTTTAATCATTTATCGCACTTGAGATACAATTTGTTGTTGATTTATTTTTAAAACGTATATGAATAAAATGTTTTGTTTCTGGTTTATTTTATTTTATTTATACGTAATGTTTAGTGTTTTAATTTATAATAATTCGTTCAAAAAGACTTGTGTGAGTAAAGTGTAACAAAATTTGGAACATCAAATATAACGGAGAATTTTGTCATATTCATATTAATCTCCAACGTAATTTTCGTACCTCCTATATTTGTCGTTGTAAAATATATTTAATGAATATAATATAACAACACGAATAATTATATGAACTTATACATCTCCATTTTTTATTCACGCTTGGCGTGACGGATTTATTATCTAATTCCTGATCAATTTATATGTAAATAACTTATATATTATTTTTGAAAAATTGATCGTGATACAGTCTCACGTAAATTTTTGTGAAAAATTATCATTATCCTATAGCAATTTACAAATTTTAACGATTAAATATAAATATTTTTAATACAAATTGATTTTAGTTATAAATATTAAATTAACTTCAACAATAATTATTAATGAAAACCAACACGGATACTACTAGTAAGTATAGGCTTCCCCCAATGTGATTCAGTGAGTGCACATGGAAAATAAATGGAGCATGCATATTTAATTTGATCGGACACAATATTTTCGCCTAAGGATGTAAAAATTAATGTTAAAAATAACATTTTGGAATTGTTCTAACACAAAACATCAACTATGGATCTATTAATTATATAAAAATATGTTCCAATTTAATTTGTGGTGTTTGAAGTAAGATGTGCATCAATCGGTTTGGTTTGATTTCGAGTTTTTGTTTCGGTTTTTTTGTTAGAAGTATAAAATCCGATATCCGAACTATTTTCCTTCGGTTCGGTTCGGTTTTCTGTCAAAACGGTTCGATTAATTCGATTTTGGTGCAGTTATTTAAATTAATAATATAAATATATTGTAATATATAATATGTTATTTTTATGTGATTTCTCGGTATAATATTTAAATATAAAATCTAAATGAATTAAATAAACAACAATCAATTAAAATTTACTCAAAATGATTTTCATTCACTGAATATATTATCAAAAAAATTTATTGATTTAATGAAATTTCTGGTTTTTCGGCCGGTTCAGTTTTGAGATATATAATCCGAAATTGAACTAAATAAACTTTGATTTTAATATTTGTATCTGAATTACAAAATTCGACTTTCGCTTCTATTCAATCTTTGATTTTTTCGATTTTATCTGAAGTTTGAACACTCATATTTTGAAGTACTTTTAAAACTATTGAATCCCCTAAAATATCAATATTAGACACAAGAAGATTACATCACCAAATAAGCAAGTATTTTAGGATGATATGGTTTATAACTAAGAATTGGTGTTATCGTTGAGAGTCAGAATTGTGAAAGAGACGACCTTAAAAATAGATATCATCGGAAAAAATTAGTGACAGTCGTCTAGAGTGGGCTTGAGTGGACTTCGGCTTCTCAAGAGGTCGAAAATATTATAAATATCTCACATTTATATATCAAACTAATAAAAAGTTATTTATAAACCTGAGAAAATTACATAATTCAATAGACAAGTCTTTCGAGACGATACCTCTTCTTTAATTTTAATTTTGTTAAATAAAAAGAGACAATCCTGTACAAAACAAAAGAGACCGTTTAAGTAGATTCTTTTTGTTTTTTGTTTTAATTAGTGTTGTGCACTAAAGCTGAGGAAGTATACTGTAAATGTACGTATTTTCACTGCCACATTCGTCGCTAAAATGATCTTATTTTGGTAAACTCCTATGATTATATTATTTTTTTAATAATAGTTGTTTAAAAAATCTCCATAGATTAATTAAATATGTACAAACGAAAGCAACAAATTCAATCTAAAACATTTGTACGTGTCTATTTATATAGTGTGTTTTTCTCACATAAATCCTATGTTTATTAATCTTTCGTAAGTATGTTCAAAAAAATTTAATCTTTCATAAGCAAACATTAACCAAAGTTGGCAAAAACTTGTGTGAGACGGTCTCACGGGTCGTATTTGTGAGACGGATCTCTTATTTGGGTCATCCATGAAAAAGTATTACTTTTTATGCTAAGAGTATTACTTTTTATTGTGAATATGAATAAGGTTGACCCGTCTCACGGATTTCACCAAAGTTTTTATTTTTAGCAATCCATTGTTTCGAATTTTCCGGTTCTTAGAAACTCAGGACTCCCGACACAATCCGAGACACCCGAATCCCACCACAAATCCAATCATTCACGTATCTTTCCTGTTGTTATCTAAGCATATGCGAAACTATTATGCCCGATGATTATTAATGGCCTCTACGCTACAATTTTCTGGTTTGGAAAATTTTCCCGGGTTAGGAGCGGAAATCTTGAAAAGTTTGTGATCTGAATCCCCTTTATCGGATTTCTTGTTCCCTTTTATATCTTTGTGAGAGAATTTATATTTCAGGAAACAAAAGATGAGTGTTGCGAAGTCTCAGGTGTGGCAACCTTGCAAAAAGAAGAGGCTTTAGGGTAGAATATTCAAGAAAACCCATAGAAAGGGACCCTTATCTGTTGATAGAGGAGCGTCAAAGTGGGATAAAAAAGAGGGATAAATGGATGGGATTTGTATCTGGAAATCTGGGTAGTGTCTCAAAAGGAAATCGTGGGATTTGTGGAAAGAACGAAATTTATTTTGGTCGAATCTTTACATAGACGTATAGAGACAGATACAGAGATTTTTTCCAGATGGTGATGGCATCGAGATCAAGTGGTGGAGGAGGGATTGGGAGTTCGACTGGGAGGACTCGGGTGGGGAGATATGAACTGGGAAGAACTCTTGGGGAAGGGACTTTTGCGAAAGTGAAATTTGCAAAGAATTTGGAGACAGGTGAGAATGTGGCTATCAAGATTCTTGATAAAGAGAAGGTTCTCAAGCACAAGATGATCGGTCAGGTGCTGTTGTTTTTCTTGATTTTTGGTGGGATCTTTCCAGATTCTTGAATTGTAATTTTACTCTCTTCCTTTTTTTCTTTTGTACTCTTTTGTTAGACGATTGGCGTCTTTGCTAGTCTGTTTGGATTTGATGCCTTTTTCATCTCGTTAGTGATTTTGAATGTGTAAAAATTTGGATTGGATCAAACGAAAAAATTATTAAAATCTTATATATATTTTTTGTTGAAGATGGAGTAAATTGTTTCTGATTGATATTTTTTGCCTTATCATAAGTGGAATTTATTGGTTCCTTTTTTCCTGATTCGATTCTCTCATCAACTTGCTGGTGATTGAAGTTGCTCGTGGGATGTGAATGCTCTTTGTTTTTCTTTAATTTTATCAGCTGTTAAATTTTATCTTCTATCCCATTTGCAGATTAAGCGTGAAATTTCAACCATGAAATTGATAAGGCATCCAAATGTCATTCGGATGTACGAGGTTGGTAGAAATTTGATTAGACAAAAGATTTTCGGAACCCTTGATTTTTCTTAGATTTTGTCTACAGCATTTGAAATTGGTAATTATTTGTTAAACAAACAAAGATCTTCTCCTATAGGTTATGGCCAGCAAGACCAAGATATACATTGTTATGGAGTTCGTCAACGGTGGTGAACTCTTTGACAAAATTGTATGTCCCACAGACTTTTGCTTACATGTGATAGTGGCAATCCGATTATATTCTATATAATCAAGTGCATATTATGATGTTCTCTGTGAGTCCAGGCTACCAGAGGGAGGCTGAAAGAAGATGAGGCGAGAACCTATTTTCACCAGCTCATTAATGCTGTCGATTACTGCCATAGCAGAGGCGTTTATCATCGGGACCTTAAGGCAAATTTGCCATTTTTTCATTTATCTGTAGTTTACCGATAATTTATCAATTAAAAATCGGGTGTCATTTCATTACTTTTTCTTGATTTATAGCCGGAGAATTTGCTGCTAGATGCTAAAGGGGTTCTTAAAGTTTCTGACTTCGGACTGAGTGCACTACCTCAGCAAGTTCGGGTTAGTTTGAATCTTCCGTCTCTCTTCTCTGTACAATGTTTTGTTTATATAGTAAACTCTAGAATTAGATGGACAAAATGATTCTCAAGTCCAAAAATTCTCGATCTTGTTGATAGGAAGATGGGTTACTTCACACTACATGCGGTACACCAAACTATGTTGCTCCAGAGGTTTGCAATTAATAATTATTTGTTCAAGACAGCATATTTTTTGTTTTCTCAACTATTCTTTGATCATCTCATTTTGGTATTGTTTAGGTTATAAACGATAAGGGTTATGATGGAGCTAAGGCAGATCTTTGGTCATGCGGTGTTATTCTTTTCGTTCTTATGGCTGGTTATTTACCCTTTGAAGAATCAAACCTCGTGACCTTGTACAAGAAGGTGACTGGTCATTGATTATCATCTTGTTAATAATTCTAGTTGGCCAGGGACTCCATGAAGAAAAATGTTTTTCCTGTTTTCTGCCTATATTTGGCATTTTTTGCGGATTTTGGTGGCTGAGATAATTTGTGTTTGTCTTCTAAATACAAACTTCAAGTAATTTTCTATTCGATTGGCTGCAGATATTTAAGGCGGACTTCTCCACTCCTCCATGGTTTTCCTCTGGTGCAAAGAAATTGATCAAAAGAATTTTGGATCCCAATCCGTTGACTGTATGTTCACTTTTTCTAGGCTTGTCACTAAAACCCACCAACCCAAGCAGGATTAGAAATTTAAAATGAGAAAAAAGTTATCAGAAACTCTTAACTCTTTCAATCGAAGAAATCAATTTTTTCATGGCTATTTCAGCCATTGTGCTCTAAATATTTTGATTATATAATTGCTATATGATCGTGTGTTTTGCCATTGGAACCAGCGCATAACAATTGCTGAGATACTTGAGAATGATTGGTTTAAGAAAGGATATAAGCTACCTGTTTTTGAACGCGAAGATGTTAATCTTGATGATATCGATGCTATTTTTAATGCAGCAACTGTAAGTATTGATACATCTCTCCTATGCACGTTTTGCACCAGTTTTAATATTATGTAATGATTTTCTATAAGTACGCAAATTTACATTCAGGACTCTTCTAACCTTGTCGTTGAGAGGCGGGAGGAACGACCTTCAACACCTGTAACCATGAATGCCTTTGAGCTTATATCTACGTCCCAGGGTCTTAATCTCAGTTCAATCTTTGAAAAACAAATGGTTAGGTTTACTTTACTACATTTGTTTTGATAAAGAAGCATTGAATCGCCCCATTATGAAAATATAAATTAGATGTCTGATATATTCTTTGATTTTATAGGGGCTCGTTAAACGAGAAACAAGATTTGCATCCAAGTGTCCTGCTAATGAGATTATCGCGAAAATCGAGCAAGCTGCTGCTCCGATGGGTTTTGATGTCAAGAAAAACAACTACAAGGTGATTTGATCTTCACAACAAACTTGCTATTGTACTGTCAAAAACATTCTGACCAAATTTTCCATCTCTTAACTATTTTTCAATGTTTTATCGTTTTCAGATGAAACTTCATGGGGAGAAGTCGGGACGCAAGGGTCATCTATCAGTTGCTACAGAGGTATGTACTGTGTAAAGAGCCTTGGATAAAGTCCCCGGAAGTCAATGTGAAAGCAATAATATTATTGTTGTTTGTTGGCCTGATCTTCTACTAAATGCTCGTGCAGATTCTTGAAGTGGCACCTTCACTTCACATGGTTGAGCTTCGCAAGACTGGAGGAGATACATTGGAATTTCACAAGGTGTTACTACAATTGCCAAGTTCTTATCTAACTTCAAATATCTAAATTATCGCAGCATATATAGTTATGAGGGTAAACATGTTATTTCTTTTCAATTGCAGTTTTACAAGAACCTGTCAACTGGCTTGAAAGATATCGTGTGGAAGACGACGGGTGAAATAAAAGAAGAGGCAAATGAGGGTTAGTTCTTTAATACGAATTGCGTTTTGTTATGGTTATACATATGAGCAGCTCATTTTACGAGATGTAATTCGCCTCATGTTCGATGATGAACTTAGAGGGGCGAGGCGAGCACATGTCGGCCGTGTTTAAAGTCTGGTCCATCCCATAGGCTCTCACCTTTTTCCAAACATGTAAAATCATTAGAAGTTTGATCTTTACTTATTTCAGGTGCGCAGGTATCTTGAAGTCTTGATCTTGGTGTTTGGCATGACTAGTTTTCAGTGTGGACTGTGCTTTTCTTATATTTTTGTGATCCTCGTTTCTTTGTGAAACCATCCGCCTTTCGAGCTGCATTATTAGCATACAAAGGAATTGAATAATTTGACATTGATGTCTATATTTGTTTGTAATTGGTTTGCGTTTTATATTAAAACTTAGTTCATCATACTAGGGGTGTTTTGAAATTGAATCAAACCGATGTAAACCCTAAACCCAAAACCAAAACGTTTGATTTGGATTGATTTTCAGTCAATCATGAGTTGGATTGGTAAAATCAACCGAACCGTAAAAATTAGTATGATTTAAGTTTTGGATAAAAATAAATCGAACTACTTTATTTATGAATTTCATAGTAATAGAAATATATGTTCTACCGAGACACATTAAATTAATATTAAAAAAATCATGATTAAATGTTGCTAATTTAGTATGATTTTTTTTTTTGAATATATGTGTATTTTTTTATTTATAGTTTGTATTTTTTTATTATTATTGACCGTTGTAATAATTTAAGAGTAGGTCTCTTGTGAGAGACGGTCTCACGAATCTTTATATGTGAGACGGATCAACTATACTGATATTCACAATAAAAAGTAATAATCTTAGTATAAAAAGTTATATTTTTTCATGGATGACTCAAGTAAGAGATCCGTCTAACAGAATACAACTCGCAAGACCGTCTCACACAAGTTTTTACCATAATTTAAATACATTGATAATTCATTTATTGTAGTTTAGAATCAATAAACATAACTATAACCCTAAAAATCTAAGTTTTTTATAAGTTGTAAAATTTTGTAACATTTATAAGTAATACAAGTTTTACTTACGATCAAATAAAATATTCTTTTAGTTTTTATCAAGTATCAAATTTTCATTTTTAAAAATTATAATATTGTTGAAAATGTGAAATATTTGTGTTGAAAATTATAATGTTGAATGTTGAAAAGTAAGTAAAATTAGGTGTTGAATATTGAAATTTGTGTGTGATGATAAAGGTAATGATGTAATTTATTTTTANTTTTACTGTTTATTTATTTATTGTGTATATACTTAATATATAATATAATGTTATAATAAAATAAATTTTTCAAAAACTTGTTATAAATCCTGGGAGGATGTTAAGACGACATCCCACACTCCCGGTAAGGGATACGACAAGTATAAAAGTCTATAAGGTTTTTAAACAAAATATCTTATGACACCTCATTATAATATTGTGATATGATATACATAATTATTTAAAACATTACTAATATTATATACACCATATTATTACCATAAAATTATACAAATACATATATTTATTTTCTTGTACACCAACGGTCATAAACGGTAACAAAACGGCTAGTTTTTGCCCTATAAATATGATCTCACAAACACATTCAATCACTCCAACTTTCTCTTCTTCTCTAAAAATTATTCATCAAATTTTCGAAGAAAAAAGAAGATGGCTTTCTCAATGTTATTTTTAATTATTTTAGTTATAATACTCACGAATCATGTATTTATCGGAGAATATCCTCCTCGTGTGTTTTCTTTATTTTTACGAATACTTGTATTTGTTGTTTATCCATTACTTTGTATTGCAATATTCATTAACTAATAAAATGCATCATAATTTTTTTTAGTACCACCATGTCAAACTTGACAAAGCTCGAATTTGTTGCACTCGACATTACGGGGAAAAATTATATGCCATGGACTCTTGATGTAGAAATGTATCTTGAGTCATTGGGTCTAAGCGATACTATTAAAGAAAATGGTATATCTTCATCATAAGAAAAAGCAAAAACTATAATATTTTTGCGCCGACATCTTGATGAAGGTTTGAAATGTAAATATCTCATCGAAAAAGATCACATGGCTTTGTGGAAATGATTAAAAAAAATATTTGAACATATAAGAGAAGTCATACTTCCGACCGCCCGTGATGAATGGAATATGTTGAGATTTCAAGATTTTAAGAAAGTAAGTGATTACAATTCGGCGATGTATTGAATAATCTCGCAATTAAAATTTTGTGGACATGAGGTTACAGAATCAGAAATGCTTGAAAAAACATTTTCCACATTTCACGCATCAAATATAACTCTACAACAACAATATAGAATGCGTGGATTTGCGAGATATTCTGAACTCATCGCCTGTCTTCTTGTGGCGGAAAAGAACAACAAACTATTAATGAGAAATCATCAGTCCCGACCCACTGGATCAACAGCATTTCCAGAAGTAAATGTTGTAAGTAAAAATGAATTTAAACCTGGAAACTAAAATCAAATTCAAAGACAAGGTTTTGGTCGAGGTTGAGGTCGAGGTCGAGGTCGAGGTCGAGGTTGTGGTCGTGGATGTGGACGTGGAATTGGTCTTGGTCGTGGTCGTGGCCGTGGTTTTGAAAACAATCGAGATAGTTATTTTTATTACTCATCTCAAAAGGGCGTCACGAACCACCCACTGAAAAGGCATCATGAGAACATGAGTGTTAATGAAAATAACTCGAAAAGATTTGAAAGTCCTTGTTTTAGATGCGGCACTCCAGGACATTGGTCTCGTATTTGTCGAGCCCCGAGTACCTTTGCAAGCTCTATAAAGAATCGATAAAGGGGAAAGAAAAAAAGACCAACTTCACTGAACGCAGTGACCGTTTGAGTTATTCAACTCATTTTGATGCTGCTGATTTTCTGAATGATTTCTCTTGAAATGATCAATATGTTGGTGGGATAGAAATGAAAAATATTGATGCTGCGGATTTTCTTAATGATTTCTCTGAAAATGAACAATATACCGGTGGAATATAAATGTACAATAATTTATTTTTCTTGTATTCATATGATAATGTTTTATTGTACAATTATGATATGTGTTATATATACATATGTATTGTCAGTAATTTTTTTTCATTGCATATTTTTGAAGTTCAAATATGGAAAATACCATGAACAAAGCTAAACAAAGAACTAATCACATGGAAGTTTGCATACCTAATACTGGTACAACGCACACTATTCTCCGAGATAAAATATATTTCTTGGAACTAAAACCAATAAAAACAATGGTGAATACAATATCAGGTCCTGTAGACTTGATTAAAGGTTGTGGTAAAACACAATTTTTGTTACATAATGGTACAAAATTTTTTATCAATGATGCTTTGTATTCATCACAATCGAAAATAAATTTGTTGAGTTTTAATGATATATATTCCCATGGGTATGATACTCAAACAATAAATGAATGAAATGAGAAATATATGTGTCTTATCACATATAAATCAGGAAAGAAATATGTGATTGAAAAACTACCAATATTCCCTACTGGATTGCATTATACACATATAAGTCCCATTGAATCAAACATGGTAGTTTATAATTCTTCAATATTAACTAATTGGCACGATCGATTAGGACATCCTGGTTCAACAATGATGCGAAGAATTATAGAAAATACACATGGTCATCCGTTGAAAGACCAGAAGATCTTTCAGAATAATAAGTTTCAATGTAAAGCATGTTCTCTTGGAAAACTTATTATAAGACCATCACCAGCCAAAATCCAAACTGAATCACCAATGTTTCTTGAACGTATTCAGGGTGATATTTGTGGACCAATCCATCCACCATGTGGACCATTCAGATACTTTATGGTATTGATTGATGCCTCCAGCAGATGGTCACATGTATGTTTATTGTCAACTCGAAATGTTGCATTTGCAAGATTACTTGCTCAAATAATAAAATTGAGGAATCAATTTCCCGATTATACAATCAAAAAAATTAGACTTGATAATGCTGGTGAATTTACTTCCCAGACTTTCAATGATTATTGTATGTTTATGGGAATCATTGTTGAGCATCATGTTGCTCATGTACATACACAGAATGGATTGGCTGAATCATTGATTAAACGTCTGCAAATGATTGCTATACCAATAATTATGAAAACAAATCTCCCTATTTCTATATGAGGACATGCAATTTTACATGATGCTGCATTAATTCAAATCAGACCAAGTGCATATCATAAATACTCCCCATTGCAGCTTGCATTTGGTAAAGAACCAGACATTTCTCATCTGAGAATTTTTGGATCTATGGTCTATGTGCCTATTGCACCACTGCAACGAAAGAAAATGTGACATCAAAGAAAGATTGAAATTTATATCGATTATGATAGTCCATCAATCATTCGATATCTTGAACCGCAGACAAGCGACGTGTTCACAGCACGTTTTGCTGATTGTCATTTTAATGAGGAAATCTTCCCAATGTTAGGGGGAGAACAGAAACATACCGAAAAAGAAATTACATGGTATGTATCATCATTGTTACATCTGGATCCAAGAACAAAACAATGTGAAAAATATGTATATCAAATTGTGCACTTGCAAAGAATAGCATATCAAATACCAGATGCATTTGCAAATACAAAAGGGGTAACTAAATCATATATACATGTTGCAAATGCCCCTGCTCGAATTGAAACTCCGAAGAAACAAATTGAATATACTCGTGATGTCATTAAACGCCTGAAGCGTGGAAGGCCAGTCGATTTCAAGGATAAAAATACTCGGAAAAGAAAATTCATAGAAAACACGTAATGAAGAAAATCATTGTATTATGATCATTATCACAAGAGGGAGTGTTGAAAATGTGAAATATTTGTGTTGAAAATTATAATGTTGAATGTTGAAAATTAGGTAAAATTAGGTGTTGAATATTGAAATTTGTGTGTGATGATGAATGTAATGATGTAATTTATTTTTGAATTATTTGTAAAGATTTTCTATCAATAGATATCTCATTTGTGAAAAAAATCACAATTGAGTTGAGAGAAAAATATTATAAAGTGTGTAGTGTGATAATTTTGAGAGTTTGAGATTTTTACTTTTTCCCGTAAATTTTTACTTTTTCACAACAAATATTTCATGTTTTAGTTTATTATAAAACTCATAACTTAAAATTAGTCATCTAAATTAGACAAAATTGAATCAAAACGAAATTCATGGTTTGGTTATAAAAATTTCATGGTAAGGTTCGGTTTGAAATTTTAAAATCAATAAAATATGAGTTTGTTCGAATTTATATCTAAATATGTACCAAATCGTAATTGAATACTATATTTCATGTATTCTTATAAAAAGTTCTGTCTTATTATGTTCTCTAAAAATATGTGGCTATTATAGTAACTATTTTTGGTACGTTGGTATGTCTACTTACTTATCACAAAAACAACCCTTATTTTTAAGTAATTTACAATGTATTTCATGTATATCTTAATCCACATAAAACTTAAAAGATTGAGAAACTCATCTACCCATCTTAATCGAAAATTATTTTTGACTAATTAATTAATTAATTTTTAAAACGTGCATCGCCACTATTAGTACAAATAGAGTAAGATTAGTTGCATAAAAAAATCTGAATGCTTAATTACAATTTTTTTTTATGTGCACTTACATTTTAAAATAAGTTTTGAATTTTTTGAGATATAAGGTAGAATTCATGCTAGCACAAGAGTAGTCCCATGATACTAAATTCAAGATCCAAAATTTATTTAGACGTCCGCAATTTGAGTTGTTAAAATTCTCATTTATCATAGTCATATGATTGTATCTCTCTAGTCCTAATAGCAAATGGACTCTTCAAATTCATCGTTTAAATATGAGAGGACGACCCATATCTATCTTATCCATACGAAGAAAGTGAGCCCAACTATTGTATTAACTAATATTCGTTGAGTAGTTATCTTGTGAGACGATCTCATATATCTTTATTCGAAAGATGGATCGACTTTGATTATATATTTAAAATAAAAATAATACTATTTTTGGCATAAAAAGTAATATTTTTCTATAGATGACTTAAATAGAATATATGTTTCGCAAAATTGACTCATGAGATCGTCTCACGAGATTTTGTGTTGTCTTAGTCGCACCAAATATCTGAATAGAAAAAGTAATATTTTTCTATAGATGACTTAAATAGAATATATGAATTAATGTAATTTATTTATCTGATTTATTTCATTTCCACGTTAATATGAGGAGTAGGTCTCTTGTGAGACGGTCTCACGAATATTTATCTATGAGACGGGTCAACCCTACCAATATTCACAATAAAAAGTAATATTCTTAGCATAAAAAGTAATATTTTTTCATGGATGACCAAAATAAGAGATTCGTCTCACAAAATACGATCCGTGAGACCGTGTCACACAAGTTTTTGCCGAGAAATATAGTTGTACATGTGCATTAACTCATTAAATATTTTTAAAATCAGACATACACGAAATGTTTTAAAACATTTATTTGTTTTAAGGGTTAAATGCATACACCAACCCAATGAAATTACAAGACTGTTAAAAAAAAACCCATGAAGAAAAATATTTATTAACTCAATGTGTTCTCAAATCTTGAAAATGTGCACCCTTTTTCATACGTGTTTTAGAGGTATACGTACTCAAAATTTTAAAACACAAGGAGTTAATAATCATGGGGTTTTCAGTAATCTCAAGATTTAACAGAAGTATTGTATATAATTAATCATTATTTTAAATATTTTTTCATTAATCTTAATAACTCAATANATTTTTTATCTATTATTTTCTCATGATATTAAACTATATTTTCATCGTATTCATTATAGACGTTTGTATTGTTTTATATCAATATTTTTATTTCTTTTTTCCAGTGGTATCCCTTCATCATCTTCATTTTAGATTTTCTTTTGTTCATCTATCATCATTCTAAGTGTTGGATAATTTCATTTTCTTTGAATATTTTGGATTTTTGAAAAATTGCAAGGGTTTATCAATTGGTTTCGTACATAACAATATGTAAGACTAAGTTGTGAGTTTCAATATTTTTGTCAAATTTGAAAATAAATTTATATTATTCATATGTTTCCAAGAGTGGTGTTCTTAATTTGTCTAATATCGAACAATTTATGCAAACTTCACATCTCGAGTCTGATTTATTCTTCACTTCATAAACATATTTTGAAGTAGTAATACAAATTCTTGTAATTCCTTAAAAATATTGTTTCTTTTTTACATATTAAATAAGGTAATTTTAATATATCTACTTGCAATGAAAAAAACTTGGAACATAGATTTTATTATTGAATGGGAAATGGTTCCGATTCCGATTTCTGGTAGTTGTGGTTACCGTTTGAAATTTATTCGTTAAATTTAAAGAAAAAATAACAATACAATGTTTGAGACAATGAAACTAATTGTTTAACAACTATGTCTTTAATTTTATATATTACGAGATCTTGAAATTTTAAATTGATTTACAATTCTGGTTCATGTTTTCTTATGGTTCGTGTTCTTTATTTTCGGGGATGGAAACCAAATCATATGTTCAAAGTTCTGGATCTGATTTTGGAAATTAAACCAAAAAAATATTTTTATTTTGATATTGGTACTACAGTTCTTGAAAATCATGATCGGGGTTACCTCTGACCTTGATGCCCTAATTCTAAATTGAAAAACATGCTCTCCAAGTTTATCAAAAATGTTTAGTTTCCTAGTCTGCATCTTAATATTTTAATATGATTTCATATACCAAATTTTATTTCAAATGTAACGATCAAATTATGGGTGAATTGGAGAAAAATACATCTGTCAATGATTTATTTAAGATTCAGTACCCATCAGTTTTTTTTTTGTATTTTAATACCTGACAAAAAACAAACTTAGCTTTTACTACATGTTTTATGTTTTTTTACCTTTTTACCCTTTTAATTAATAAAAAATTATATAAATACCAATTTTTGTTGGTCATCTTCTCTTTCCTCTCGTCATTCCCAATGCATTTGAATGACATATAAATTGAATTTAAATATTTTTTATTTTAAAAAAACAAATTCTCAACTAATTGAAATTTTTGAAATACTTAGTTTTACTTGCGAAATACTTAATTTCAATTTTAAAATACTTGATTTAGTAAATGAAATACTCAGAATGTGTATTAAAATACTGAATATTCGAATATGTAACGCAAGTTCACCAAATGTTCGCATTTCCATTCAAGATCCATTTGGATGACATGCTCATTTCATTTAATTATTTTTTTATTGTTAAAAAAAACAAATCCGTAACTAAGCATTGAACTTTTTCAAGTACTTAGTTTTACTTGCGAAATACCTAATTTCAATTTTAAAATACTTGATTTGATAAATGAGATACTCATAATGGGTATTAAAATATTGGATATTCGAATATGCAACGTATGTTCACCAAATGCTCGCAGTCCATCCAAGATGCATTTGGATTACATGTTCATTTCATTTAATAATTTTTTTAATTTAAAAAAAATTCGCAACTAAGCATTGAACATTTTGAAATACTTACTTTTACTTGCGAAATACCTAATTTCAATTTTAAATACTTGATTTGGTAATTGAGATACTCATAAAAATTAATAAAATACTGGATATTATAGTAGACAATGTAATTTCATCAAGTACTCGCATTTCTATCCAACATGCATTTAGATGACATGTACATTTCATTTAAATATTTTTTAAATTTTTAAAAGAAAAAAAAATTCGAAACTAAGCATTGAACTTTTTGAAGTACTTAGTTTTACTTGCGAAATACTTAATTTCAATTTTAAAATACTTGATTTGGTAAATGAGATACTCAGAATGTGTATTAAAATACTGGATATTCGAATATGCAACGTAAGTTCACCAAGTGCTCGCATTTCCATCCAAGATGAATTTGATGACATGTTCATTTCATTTAATTATTTTTTTATTGTTCAAAAA
>NW_027357256.1:0-327 GCF_012295235.1 Primulina huaijiensis | reverse complement strand
TAAAGTATTTGTTTTCACAGAAAGAACTTAATATGCGACAGAGGCTGTGGTTAGAGCTTGTCAAAGATTATGATGTGACTATTAGTTACCACCCAGGGAAGGCGAATGTTGTAGCGGATGCATTGAGCCGTAAGTCGAGTTCTTCTTTAAGTTCTATGATTCAGCAGCCGTTGTTGTTAGATTTGCAATGAGAGGAGATGGCTTTGGTGGTTCCTGGAACCATTGCTCGTTTTTCAGCGTTGGTTATTCGGGCTACATTGACGGACAGGATCCGTAGTGAGTAGGCTATTGACGTTCAGTTGTTAGAGTTGAGAGCTAGAGCAGAGG
>NW_027357255.1:9825-11046 GCF_012295235.1 Primulina huaijiensis | reverse complement strand
GTTTTAACATATAATAAATTATTAATTTTAAGTTTCATCACTGGCTAACGAAGAACAGAGTTCTTATTGACTTTTAGAAAAGATCAGTGTTGGTAAGACCGTTGGGCATGGAGAAATTTCTCTTTGAGCTGAACAGATGGAGAAGTTTCTCTCGCATGATCTCTTACACGCAGGCGCGGAGACTTATTCACAAGGGATGTCGGCTTTCTTGGTTAGTATTATTTCCGCACCTGACGCACCCACTCCGTCGATATATGATGTGCCAGTAGTCAGAGATTTTCCCGATGACGTCACATGCCTTCCACCAGAGAGAGAGGTGGAGTTTTCCATTGACCTTGTGTCAGGTATCGTGCCAATCTCTAAGGCACCATACCGTTTAGCTCCAGCTGAGATGTTAGAGCTAAAACAGCAGATTCAGGAACTCCTAGATAAAGAATTTATCCGCCCTAGTTTCTCACCATGGGGCGCACCACTGCTCTTCGTAAAGAAGAAGGATAGGAGCATGAGATTGTGTATCGATTACCGAGAACTGAACAAGGTAACGATCAAGAACAAATACCCACTTCCAAGGATCGAGGACTTGTTCGATCAGTTGCAGGGAGCCACAGTGAAACGTCTGCCTTTCGTTTTCTTAAAATGTGCTAGAATTTTTTTTTAAACCTCCCTAGCATCGGCCGAACCACAAAAATTACATAAAATATTTTGGACATCATTTTAAAATAAACACAACTAACTATATATTTGAGAAATACAGCCCATACTATAATCTCTCAAAAATCACTCATAAATAAATAAAAGTCATAAAAATATTCTTAACATAAATTAAAATCATAAATAATAACTAGTGCGGAAAACTAGCGTCGGTCCTCGGGTTATGTGCACCTTCAGTCCAGTCAGATCAACCACCAAGACCTCCATAAACATAATCATCATAATCACCTGCATCAATCACACCTAGTGAGTCTAAAGACTCAACACGTCATATCCTTGATAACAAGTAATACGTAATACAGTTAACATATAACAGTGAAAAATACTTGTACTTAAAATATCATTTTCATGAAGATGCATAAACTTTAAACAAAACCATTTTCATGATGCATAAACTATAAATAAAAACATTTTCATAATGATGCATCCTCTTTAAACATAAACATTTTCATAAACCTTTTCATTAACATTTTCATATCAACATAAACATATTCATATTCATATCCATAT
>NW_027357255.1:7168-9661 GCF_012295235.1 Primulina huaijiensis | reverse complement strand
TTTTAAATGCCCATATTTAAATCATAAAAATTATAGACATTTAAAAATCGTAATTTAACATGTTAAAATCATAAAAAGCCATAAACGTTTTAAAATCAACATTTTAACGTCATAAACATTTAAAATAACATTTTGACATTTAAATCATAAACATTTAAAATACCCATTTAATATATGAAAATCATTAAACATTTAAAATAGACATATTAACATATAAAAATTCATAAACATCCGCAATCAATGAAAATAATCATGTTAGCATGTAAAACAACATTCAGGGCACTGCCATGACGTTTACTAATTTCTAGGTGTGAAAAGACCGTTTTACCCCTGGACGTGACATTTTACGTTTTTGACCTTTTTCTTGATTTCTTGACCCTAACATGTCCCAAAAAATTATTTAAGCTTACATGAATTTTCTCATATTTTTATTTGGCTTAAATCGATGTCTTTTAATTTATTCTTTAAATAAGACGTATTACTGCGTTTTAATCCTGAATTAAACTAAGCCTTAACATAAAATTCCCAAATTAAAAAAACATAGGCTTCTAATAATTATTTAAGATTAACCCTAATTTTTCGTAATTTTATAAGGCTTAAAACTAGGTGTTTCAATTAACTCGTTAATTAGCGTTTCGTGCGGCGATTAAATCCCGAATAAATCCAAAACTCGTTATTTTGATCCCAAATTTTTAACATAACATTTTTAAGATTTATTCTACCCTTCCAAGTCACGAGCCACCCCCGTAGACCCATAATTTCATTTTTTGCCTTTTAATTCTTGTTTTTGACATCCTACCGAACGCACCGAGCCATCTCCTAATTTATTCGAGCCACGCCCGAGCCACCTTGAGCCAAAACCTAGCCAACCAATCTACTGACCCTACTGACCAAGCCCAAGACCCTAACTAGCCTTTTAAACCCTCCAAAACGCCTGCTGGAACTCAAACCATGTGCTGCATGTGTGTGTACGTGAGTATCCTAGTGACATTAGGACTCCTAGTTGCCTTAGAACTCTTCCAGCTGTTAAACCATCGCCCCTCTCGACCCTTACTGCCCCTAGATCACGCCAGCCTCGTCCTAGACTAGCCCCAAGCCCTTAACCCATGCAGCGAACCACCTGAAGCAGAAAACAACAGCTGCGCGTCACCTTGCGCTTCCTCTCGTTTTGCTCGGCCTTCGCTGGACCAGGCCGCACCCATGGACCCACACCTTGCTACCCCTCTCTGGACCGTCCCAAGCCATCACCCAGACCACCTAGCCCAGCCCCTCTCCCAAGCTTCCCTCTGCAAGCTCTCGGCCAACAGGTACAGGTTACGGGAAGAGTTCCATCCACCGAGGACTCACCTCCAGCCTTGCTGCCCGCGTTCTAGCCCTGCTAGGGCCCTTCCTAGGACCTAAACATGACCCCGATGACCCAACCACCAGATCTGGTCGAGCCACCTGCCCCCATGCATCACCTTTCTCTCAACCGAGGCCCACCACCTACGTTAATGCTCAAATGGGTTCCAGCTTGTTTGTTTCATTTTTGCTGTGTTCGTGTATGCGTTCTAGACCCTTAAACATGTGTAAACACACCCTTACACATCCCCTAATCATGGCAGCCCCTTTAACACATAGAAACATAATTTTTGGAACCAAAAAACATGCTTTAAAAGTCAATTATGATGCAACTACGAAAATATTGTAAGGTGCAACTTGTTTTTATGCAATCTAATTTTAAATAAATACTATGGTGTGAATGATGAGAAAAAGGAGAATATGGCGTGCCTTTGCGTTTTAAACACACGAAAAACTGTTGACGACGAAGAACGGGACGGAACCTAGGCTATCTTCTCCTTGAGCCCCTTCGAATTTTCTTCCCAAAGCTTGGATGTGTAGTGCCGTGTGTGTGGTGTCTTGGGAGAGAGTTTATGAATTTTAAAAGTGGGTGGCCGTGAGTTTCAATTGCAAAAGTGAAGGGTTTTTGGGTGATTAACACTTTTAAATAGCTAATTAATTTGCTAACTAGGCTTAGGCCTATCAAGCCATTAAATTAAGCCCATTAGTCTAATTAGGATTTAAATAAAATATTAAAATAGTTTTTGGTAAAATAGTTTGTAGATTAAATAGCCGGGTTGCTAAAAAGTTCATATTTTTGTTGAAAAACCAACACCGATAAAATTTATATCCCGGCGTATAAAATCACCTCGAAACCCCTTATTTTCAAAAATAAGAAAAAGCATCTCCCTTATTTTAAATAATTAAAAACAATTATTTATTAAAAACATTTTCTATTTTTCAGCCCTCGGTCTCCGTTCCTCGATCGCAACTCGAATATCCTTTTAAAAATACATTTTAATGCAACCATGTAGAAAAATATATTTTAAACATGCAAATATGCACAACATAATTAATTCATGCAATTAAAACAATTAATTAAAATACACAAGAAAATTAATAACTTGCGCATGTGGTTCGCGTGGACTTTTAAATTTTCGGGGCGTTACAATA
>NW_027357255.1:597-2780 GCF_012295235.1 Primulina huaijiensis | reverse complement strand
AATACGAAATACGGGCCTTTACAGTTGGTATCAGAGCCTATGTTCTTGTAAAGGGTTGTACTACTACTGACCACGAGAAGCTCACGAAGTCACGTCTTCGGTCTGTAAGTTTTACGTTTACGCACTTTGTTTAAAGCATGAAATATTTTAACAGCATGTTTTCATGAAATCTTTTACGTTCAGATTTTGGTTATGCAGTATTTATTTAAATTTTAAGAAATAATGTAATTATGCATGTTGGTTACGTTTGGAATTGGAAATGTCTAAGAATTCGAATATTGGACTTTAGGAGAAGTTGAAAATGATTTGACTATATTAATTTTTAGGTCAGTAGTACTGATGTCCTCCTTATGGGTCATAAGTTAATCTTGAAAATTATGAATGCTTTTGGGACTTGTAGAATTTCTAAGAAATTATTGATGGTTCTTGGTTGCTGGTCGAGTAAATTTTGAGGATTTCATATAAGAAATAGCGATTCGAAGACTACAACAATCTTTAGGATTATAAATGTACAATTTGAGGATTTTAAGTATCTATGAAAATGTAAGATTAATTATGAGAATTTATTTAGGATGCATGCTCTACATAGTTGGATTTAAGGATTGAATTGCAGGAATTGAGAATTTCAAGGACCTAATTGTAATAACCAATGATTTGAGGACCTAAATTCAAAAATAAAATTTTAAGGGACTATTTTCGTATTTACAAAATTTTGGGATTAAATTTTGAGTTCGAGAATTTAAAAGGTTAATGAGGTAAATATGGAAAATTGTATGGGGACAATAATGCAAATTTCGAAGAGTTGTAGGGCAAAAAATGTAAATTTGGAGAACTGTAAGTGCCAGATGGCAATTTTCAAAATTTTTAAGGGTTAAATGCGAACTTTTGAGGAACACCTGGGATTTTAAGTATTTATAGAAATGTAAGACGTGTTATGAGAATCAATTTTGGGTTTAATAAACTTAAGGCTATTGAACCTTATGATACGGGAAATCTATAAAATAAAATTGGGAATACTGAGAACTCATGGGTAATTGTGGAATTTTCGGGATTTAATAAAAAAAAATTCTTGAGATGAGAATTGAAAGGTTTAAATGATAAGAATGTTCGGTAATTTAAGCTTGGAAAGATGATTAGAACCTCGAAATAGCTGGATTATAATGTTATAAGGAATGACAATCAAGGACACTGTAGGATGAATAAATCTTGGGCTTGAAAATTTAAGCGTTGGTGATATAACGTCGTGGCAAATGAAGAATTTAAAGTGACGACAAGTTAAAGTAAAAATTTATCGGTTAGCAAAGTTATAAGAGTAAACATTGAGTTAGCGAATTTTTTTGGGAATTTAAGTTTGATGTGTTGTAAGTTTTAACTAGGATCTTAACAGTTAGAATTATACCTTCGGGAGAATTTGATTTTTCTAGAAAGTTGAGTATGATGGATGGTTAGGTTACTCGATAGACGCATGTAAGAATTGAATTAGACACCTTACCTTGAGGAATTTTGAAAGTCATTAAGAAATTTGGGACTAAGCGGATATGTGGGCTGGAGTTATACTATCTAATATTATTTGGGTTGCATAAGCTTGATGTAGAACCCGTAATTAGACTGCGTATAAACCATGCATAATTCTAATTTTTTTAATTAAATTGACTTCATTGCATGAGTATTTAAATGCATTCTTTGAAGCTAAGTATTTTATTCAGTAGTTTAAATTTTATTCTTTTCAGTTCATTAAGTGAGGCCGGACCGGAGTTGGAGTAAAGAAATAAATTTTAATATTAAGAAAATATTCTTAGAATTTATTTAAGATAAATAATAAATCATTTTAAAATAAAAGAAGGTTTAGGGATTTATTTAATTAACTTGAGATAAGTAGCAAATAAATTCTTTATGTCCAATAATTTAATTAATAGCCTAAATTTAAATATGTGACCAATTGAGATAAGTTAATCTAGACTTATTTTAGTTAAGAAATTATAATTTATCATGATAGTAAATTTACCTTTAAGATTTAAATATCTAACCATGTATGCAAGATAATGTTATTCCTTAACTAATTAATTAATACTTAATGGGTAGATAAAACTTTAAATATTTAAAATACATGAATTAAGCAATATTTCTACCTAATTTAGCATTCAAAATTTCGGCCCCCTCATTATCCAACCCAATCTTGATTA
>NW_027357255.1:0-469 GCF_012295235.1 Primulina huaijiensis | reverse complement strand
AAATATTATCTTGCCATTTAAACTCCAACAATCTTGCAACCTCCCATATTATTTCTCCCTAGTCATCTCCCCATCACCATACTCGAAACTTCAGAAGAAAAACCTCTCAAAAATCGTGATTTCCACCTAGAGAAAATAAGAGAGAAAAGTTGAAACGAAAGAAGAGCACTCCGTCTCCGCCGCGCCGTGTCGTCGCACTAGCTTGTTTTCTTATGCATCAAAATTTCCAGGCATGTTTATACCTTCTTACACACTTCAATCAAGTCATATTAATATTTTTAAACCACCATACTCATGATTTTTATGAAGCAAAACCGAAATAAAGCAACAACATTCTCGAAAAAATATGTACAGAATTTTTATGGTTCATATGCGCCTTCACGGTTTGGCTTGTTTTGAGGATTCAGGTGGTTGGCTCGACTCTAGGGGCTCGGGGCTGCATATAGACACATACTAGGGTGTGTCAAGA
>NW_027357254.1:0-519 GCF_012295235.1 Primulina huaijiensis | reverse complement strand
ACAACCCTTAAACAACTCAATGACAGAAAATCGTGACCCAATCTGCGGCTTGTGGGAAAACATTTGCTGTCATGCTTTTGTTTTAAAGGTTTGGACCCAAATCAGTGAAACAATAACTCCCTAACACACTCTAAAACATTCCTAGAAGTAGTCATGTGTGCCTGGAAACGAAGCAACACCCTGTAATCCATCTCAAACTGTGAAGTTGGAAATCAAATGAGTTGAGAAAATCTGTGCAGATTTTTACTTGGGAACTTGCTGTCAATTTCGTGACTTTTGCTTGAATCATGGTTATATAATGGTTTAATAATATCTATAGGACTTGATTGAAGAGAAAAGAAACAATATATACATGCCTGAAATTTGTTTTGAAGAAAAACAAATCAAAACGACAATACGACGCGATGGAACCGAGTTGGATATCTTTTCTTGTTTCCTGCTGTGATTTTCACGATTTCTGCAGCTGGTTTCTTATTGATATTTCGGTCATAGGAATGGGGGAAATGTTATGTAATGGAG
>NW_027357253.1:0-870 GCF_012295235.1 Primulina huaijiensis | reverse complement strand
AGTATTATTTGTGAGAAAGAAAGACGGTTCGATGAGACTCTGTATAGATTACCGGCAACTGAACAAAGCAACGGTAAAGAATAAATATCTCTTGCCTCGCATTGATGATTTGTTTGATCAGTTGCAGGGTTCATCTGTATATTCTAAGATCGATTTGAGATCTGGATACCATCAGCTGAGAGTCAGGGATTCTGATATCTCAAAGACAGCATTCAGAACCAGGTATGGACATTACGAGTTTATTGTCATGACGTTTGGTTTGACGAATGCACCGGCTGTATTTATGGGGTTGATGAACCGTGTCTTCCAGAAATATCTCGATGATTTTGTGATTATATGTATTGATGATATTTTGATTTATTCGAAGAATATGATGGAGCATGCTGAACACTTGAGGACTGTGTTGAAAATATTGAGGGCTGAGAAATTATATGCTAAACTGTCGAAATGTGAATTCTGGTTGAGACATGTTGTATTTCTGGGTCATATTATATTCGAAGATGGTATATCAGTTGATCCCAGTAAGGTTGAGGCAGTGATTTCTTGGCCGAGACCGACATCAGTACCCGAGATTCGGAGTTTTATGGGTTTGGCAGGGTACTATCGTCGATTTATTAAAGACTTTTCCAGCATTGCAGAACCGATCACTCAGTTGACTCATAAGAATGCTCCATTTGTCTGGTCTGAGGAGTGTGAGTCCAGTTTTGTTGAATTAAAGAAGAGATTGACCAGTGCACCGATATTGACTATACCCTCAGGTACTGGTGATTTCGTAGTTTATTGTGATGCATCTCACCGAGGACTGGGTTGTGTTTTGATGCAGCAAGGGCATGTTATCGCTTATGCCTCAAGACAGCTGAAGCCTCATGA
>NW_027357252.1:0-371 GCF_012295235.1 Primulina huaijiensis | reverse complement strand
TTCCTTAGGGTAATATTGAAAGATGCATGTAGTTAACATACTTTTATTTATTACAAGAAAGTTTGGTGAAAATTAAAAGGGCACGTTGAAAAAGTTAAATATACGCTTTCTAAGTAATCCCAACTCGTTTTTATCTTTCTTAAAAAAAATTTGTAACAAGATTTGACTGAACTAATGTTTGCTTAAACGTGTCAATATAACATCATAAAAGCAGGCTTTTTGATTGGGCTTTGTCACTATAAAAACCCGCCAATAATCACTACAGATTTCACAAGCAAATAAAATTGATCTGATCAAGGAAAGAAAATGGCACCCAAATTTCTCTTGTTGCTAGTCGTTGCCTTTTCAATTCTTCTTGCTTCCTCTTCGAT
>NW_027357251.1:0-611 GCF_012295235.1 Primulina huaijiensis | reverse complement strand
TTCTTCTTCTCTACCCATATTTTTAGGATTTGATTTTTTTTTCACCCGTACTAACCTCAAGCCCATCCAACCGCTCATGTAATGGCTCCATCTCAACCTTCAACATCCTACTAAAATGCCCAAATAACGCCTCCATTTGTACTTTAGATAACCCCGGGTTCGAACTATCTCCCACCTCCCTCTCCATTTAATTTCAGTTTGTACCTGCAAGAAAACGTTAGTAGAAAACAATATGTTCCTCACCCAAATGCTCACGGTCACTCCAAAGAAATTCACTCGCACTCGTCTTTTTTCCTCACCTCAAAACCTCACAAATCACTCCAATGAAAATTCGCTCCACTCAAATATTTTCACTCTAAGTGAGAATTCTCAAGGGGCGCTTAAGTCTCGTGGCTTCAACGTATCAAACTTAAAAGATCAATCTTGTGACTCTTGAAATTCTACTCACTTAGATCACACAAGAAGAAGCAACTTTGGAAATTGACTAAAATGCAACTAAATGACAAGGACAAACTTAACGCTGAAATATAAGCGCTAACATTCAACAAACACCCTATTCAATTTTGTTTTGTTCGGGTGAACAGTAACTCCGGCGAATGAACAGTAAATCC
>NW_027357250.1:0-2022 GCF_012295235.1 Primulina huaijiensis | reverse complement strand
CTTGACCTTCTTCTCTTCACTCGACCTTCGTGCAGATGTCAAAAATTCCTTCCACGAGTCACTTCCCTGCCTACCACTCGATTTGCACCTCCTATCATTACCCGATACCAGGCGTGGTGCTCCACTCTCCTTGACTCTTCTAGCCCAATCAACTTCACGTGGATCATCCATTCCGCACCGCCTATATTTCTTACGAAGGGGCTTAAACTCATTCTCCCACATTTTATCCAACCCCCTTAACGTTGTTTGAAATTGATGATCGTCAACCATTATACCTGCAAGAAAAGGTTAGTATAAAACAATAAAAGAATAAAATTTCCTCACCACAAATTCTCACTAGTCACTCCAATGAAAATTCACTCGCACTCGTCTTTTTTTTCCTAACCACAAAACCTCACAGATCTCGTGGATGAACCGTAAATCAGCGGATGAACAGTAAATCCAGCGGATGAACAGTAAATCCGAAATTGAACACAGTAAATCCGATCGCGATGAACAGTAAATCCGACGATGAACAGTGACCTCGAATTTATTTTTTGGGTGTAGATTCAACAAATACGTAGAAATCGCTACACGAAATTCTTTATTGAAAATTCTATGAGGAATTGAACGGATATGCTTACTTAAATCAAAAACCAAAAGCTCTGATATCACTTGATACGATCTCACCCACGAGATCTTTGATTTGTCCTGATCTTTGAAACAAGTAATTGATAGGTATGATAATCGACTCTAGATCACGCGGCCTAGCAACAATTAATCAACGATAGGAACAATCGCGTTCAAGAGAACCTCCAAAGAACCCGTCCTTGGCAACCCTCGTGATATTCGATTGACAAACACCACAAAAGATAAATCTTTTGATAAGCTTAATTTGATACGACGCAAAAGTTATAACGAAACTTAAGCTTGTTTTTTGAGAGAATTCTCAATGTCAAGATTTCATAGAAGAAAAATTATCAATGTTGTGTTTTCAAACAATAATATTCGTCTATAGATTCATACCAAATCAAAAATATATGAAATTTACTTGCCAAGATAATAAAAACTCTAAAATAGGAAAAAAATCTGCGCCCAAACGTGTCGGACACGGACCCCGTATAGGCCTCCGGGTAAGGGTCCGTGTATGCTCGGCCAAATTACTCTCCGGGAATACAATGGACACGGACCCCGTGTACAGGTCCGTGATCGGGTCCGTGTAGGCTCGGGATTTCTCTTCCTCAAGTGTGATGGACACGGACCCCNATCATCTGTACGCTGCTGCACCCAATGGCACAACTTGTGTCGGTGTGCGCGAGTGGAGTCCTAGCTTGCTAGGACTCATCCACAGCCCCTTGGCTCTAGTCCTAGCATGGCTAGGACTCTTCCCTTGACCCTAACACATCCATAGCCAGGCCATGGTCCCAACCGAACGTAGGCCAAGCCCTTAACTCCCAAAAACCGAACCTTACAACCACAAACCAGAAAGTTGGCCCTAGCTTGTTCTCTAGTGCATGTGCAGCCTGTTTGTGCGTGTCCTATGCCCTTAAACACATGTAAAACATGCCTTTTATCATATTAATTCATGGCAGCCCCTTTGATAATATAACAAACATGTTTTTCGGTTAAAAATCAAGAGTTTAGAACACATATATGCATAGTTACGAAAATTGTGAATTGTGTGACTTTTTTTCATGCAAAAATTCATTAAATAAAATAGTATGGTGTGATAGATGTTTGAAGGGAAAAATATGGCGTGCGTTTGCGTAATTTACGCACGAATTTACGTTCACGATTGCGAAGAACGATGACACGAACCCCCGGCTGAATTTTCTTTTGAAATACTCGACTTTTTCTTTAAATTACTTGTGTGTGTGTGTCGTGGATATTGCAAAGTGTTTTTGGGAGAACAAATTTCTGAAAGTGGCGTGAATATCCAAGTGTTTGGGGTGGGGTTTAACATATTTTATAGCTAATTAATCACTAATTAGGCTTAGTCCCATTAAGTAGGTAATTTAGGCCCATTAGTGCTTAATTAAAATT
>NW_027357249.1:0-492 GCF_012295235.1 Primulina huaijiensis | reverse complement strand
TCCAGTATTAATATAATTAATAGAGATTTCATGATTCTCGTCAGTATGTGATTCAGACAGAACATTTTCATCATCATGTGTTTCTTCAGGAACAACATTCTCTATTTTGTGATCATCATGTGTTTCTTCAGGAACATCATTCTCTATTTTGTGATCATTGTGTTTCTCTATGAATTTTTTTTTCGAGGATTTTTATCCTTGGAACCGACTGACCTTTCACGCTTCAGGCGTTTTACGACATCATGACTTTGTTCAATTTGTTTCTTTGGAATTTCAATTCGAGCAGGAGCATTTACAGCATGTATATATGATTTAGTTACCCCTTTTGTATCTGTAAATGCATCTGGTATTTGATTTGTTATTCTTTGCAAGTGCACAATTTGCTGTACATCTTTTTCACATTGTTGTGTTCTTGGATCCAGATGTAACAATGATGATACATACCAAGTAATTTTTTTTTCGGTATGTTTCTTGTCTCCCCCTAACATTGGG
>NW_027357248.1:0-561 GCF_012295235.1 Primulina huaijiensis | reverse complement strand
ATGCTATCTGGTTTCCTTGCACATGTGAAGAACGATATTGAATATCATATTTAAATACATCTTTATATATACCTTATGCTCGTTTAAAATCGGTATTATTATATTTATATACTTCTTTATATACATGATGCAACCCGGGTAAAAAGGGATGAGTCGGGTCGGATACTCAACCGGGTATACTATCAGAATATAAAAGGGAATATGAGTCGGACGTTAGGACTTAAAAATTTCTTCCGTTGATTAACAGGGAACTCAAGTAGAAAAATTAATACAACCGAATGACAACTGTGAAATGAATGTCTAGGGTAAGATGCACAATAAATGAGAGTATTCAATGTGTGAGTTAATATCTGAATGACTAGTAAATGCAAATAAAGCACTTGATATTTATAATGGAGATTGCAATGATGACCTCGTTCCTTGTGCTGATCATTAATTATAATAGAGTGGCTGATTATACCCTATATTATGACATGTCAAATCGCATACTAGTCACATCCGGCCCACTTAATGTTTTCAACCATTTATGTTATTGTCAGAGGTAGGTCGGCTATGCATGCT
>NW_027357247.1:0-3000 GCF_012295235.1 Primulina huaijiensis | reverse complement strand
ACGATTTTCAAGTTCATTCAATAATGGATGCATTTGAAATCCATTCTACTTTGTTTAACTAACGTGTAAATAAATAACATATGAATTTACGGATTTCATCTATTGTTTCATTGTAACTATCAAATTATAATCAAAATTCATGTATTTCAAATGCATTCATCCAAATTAAATGTAACCCTAGAGTAATTATTATGATTCAACAAAAAGATATGATCGATTGAATTCTTGAGTTCTCAAATAGGGATAATGAATTTAAATTTTGGATTTTAAATTCTTTCATTTCAAATCATTCAATCCAAACACAAATTGGGTCATTTCTGAGTTAGAGATTTTAATGGCCAATACATAAGACATGCGAAAGGAAGATTCATATAGCTGGTTAAAACTAATTTTAGAATAAGATTGGGATGAACATGATAAATAAAGATTATATAAGCAAATTAGAATTTTGGTATTGTAAGTTTGTCGATTTTGAATTTTAATAATGTAACTTGTCAAAGTTGATTTTCATCCAATAACTTGAATTATTTTCGAAATCAATAATCTAATGAATATTGTTTATTTGACATCGATTATCTCTTATATAACTCATATTGCGCAAATAAAGCCCACGTTACATACATTAAAATGAATCTAAGAAAAAATAAAGGGAGAAAATACACAAGAAAATACTCAATATTTTAAAATAAAAATTTCAAAATTATTTTTTAGAAAATTAAAGTATCAAATTTCACATATTCTTACATGCATAAATCATTAATGAAAACTCAACCTTATCCTTGTCTTTCTGAACCATCTTCTCTTCCAGCCACAACCTATTCTCCATCCCACTTCTTGTCCTGAAAATGAAAACTGCAGATCCCGGCCCCGAATTATAGAACCAGTCGTGAACATCCCACATCAAATCCACCAGCAAACCGTCAAGGAAAATCGTCTGATTCCCCCGAAAATTCCACTGCAATCTCTTCACTCGAATCACCGTTTTCTTATCGATGCAAACTGAGAGAACCGGATACTTAAGACCTTCGTTTTCCCCGCTACAACGGATCAAGATATCGTGCGGCACGCCGGTCTCGCAGAACTGAGCCTTGGTTGAGTAATGGGTGTTGCCTGAAAAGTGTTCTTGACGTGAGATTAATGAGAATTTTGTGGCGCCGTTTTTTAGCCTTTTCGTCGTACCTTCTTCCTCCACGTCTCCAAGAGCCAGCACTACTTCTGAATCCACCATGATTAAAACATAGTATCCCTCAACTGGTTCAGGGCTTGATTGATACTGTGCGGCCGAAAGATCCCACATAATTTCTACTCTTAAACCCTGTAGTTCGAACGATTTGCTGCCTCTTAACTTTCGGAACAACCTCGAATTCGTGTTGAGCTTGAAGGGGTTTAATGAATTTTCGCCAAAAGTTATGTTGAGGCCTTGAAACAAACTGTTTTTGCACCATGAAACTGTGACTAGAACCTGTTTCTGAGTGGAGAGAACTGTTCTATACAAACAGGTAACATCGTTTTGGATTGAAGGGACTAAATTCAGAGATGGGGAGATACAATAATTGTTTGAGTAACTAGAACACGAGGTATCGGAGATTTGTACTGCGTATTCGCTGAAACAAGATGCCATTTCTCTCATTCTTGTGTTGTTGTGGGGGAGAGAAACAAAGCCAAAATCTGGTTAAAATTTTGGTGAAAAAGTTGTATTTGAGGAGGAAAGGTATTGAAAATTCAGTTTTCTGACAGCCCATGTACTGTATTAAATATGGGGCAACTTAGGATTCAGTATCCAAAGTTTTTAAACTTTGGTTTTACTACCCAATTTTATTATTTTTTCCAAAATACCCCTCAACCTCTTTTTAATTAAATTGATTTTTCTTTTAAAATTAATGGCCCATCATGCTTTCGTAAAATAAATTAAATCTTATACCTTTTTGACCAGAATGCCACCGGGTTATATCCACCGTATTTTACGAACTGCTCCTCACAATTCAACCATACGATCGCAACCGATGGTTACAGACGCAGATTCCTTCAGCAGCACTTAGCACAACTCTAATTCGTTTCCTACCTTAGAGTGTACAGTAAAAGATAAAATTTTGAAAATAATACATGAGAGGGGCTAAGAGCAAAGATCTCTTTTATTCAAACACAAACATTTTATTATTACATTGAAACCTCCTGTAGAGGAGGAGGAACTTGCTTAGCTACTTATAGTAGCCGAAACTTGAAAACACATAAACTAGAAAGAGAAAATATTACAACTTAGGATTGAAAGAAATGAGGAAAATGTTCGATGATCTTCACTTCCTTCTTTCTACCTTATTTATAGAAGGCTTCTTCGGATTTGAAACTCGGACTTCAAATCTTGATAAGCCTTTACAGCTTGCCTTGGGACCATGTAGTGGTTGAATGGTCCTTTCCAGTTTGTCTTTTTCTAGATTATTAATCTAGCAATCAACTTCTCATCTTCTTTTAATTCTCCGAGATACCAATAGAGATGAGTCTGGAATAGATCTGCTGTTATCTCATCACCCTTTTCTTTGTACATCTTAATTAAGGATCTGAGAGCAGCAGCTTCACTTCGCTTGTAGTTTATCCTTCTTTTCAAAACTTTAAGATATACTCGATACATCTTTGAGTTTTGATTTTTCTGATGTGTATTACTGGTTCCAAATTACCCGTATTTATATTGTAAATTTTTGGGTCCAGTTTCTTGTTTTGATTGGATTTCCTTTATCTTTAAAGATAAGGTATCCGATGTTCTTTGTCATTTTTCCACCGATTATTGGTGGTCCTGTCCTTCCACTTACATGGTGGATTTTCTTTTTGGTGAGTGGGTTTAGTCACATCTCCCCTTTAATTTTGTCGAGGAATCTTCGGCTTTTTGTATCCTCGAGGAAAATGTGAATGTGGTCCTTCCCCACTTGTCCTTGCTTCGGTAAAATGTTTCCGATCAGATCGCGGTTTGAAACCTTTACCGAATTCCGGTTCTTTCTGATTCTGGCA
>NW_027357246.1:0-526 GCF_012295235.1 Primulina huaijiensis | reverse complement strand
GTTTTGCCTGTGTCAGTACGAGGCCTAAGGTTGATCTCTCTCTCTCTTCAATCCCCGAGGTGAAGTGTTGACTTGAGGACTCGAGATAAGGATCTGGAGTCTCAATTTTTGTTTTAGCCGACTCATCTGGAGATGATCCCGACTTAACACTTGTGCAAGGGGTATTTGAATCCCCCGCTACAGGTATAGAGTCCTGTACTCGAAAACTCTCCATTTGGGAAACCAATGGTTTCTCAATGCCTTGGAGGATAGGCCTTTGCATTACAGACCATAACTGAGTATATGCCTGTAAACATCCTGTGATTCGATCAGAGACAATTCTTTTATCAACTTGTTGAAGCCTTCCCGCAACTTCTGCGTTCAGTGCTAACTTGTTAAACTCGGTTTGAAGCATTTCAAGGTGTTCCCTCAAATGCCTCTGCATCTTGATAATAGCATCAATATCAATGCTGTCCATCTCTTGTTAAAAAATCTGCAAGATTGTTTTCATGAGATTTAATTATCATAATATCAAAAATATAATTTT
>NW_027357245.1:0-337 GCF_012295235.1 Primulina huaijiensis | reverse complement strand
ATGCTGATGTGCGACGTCGACGATTGGAATTTCAGGTTGGTGACCTTGTATTTGTAAAGATATCACCATTGAAGGGCATATTACGTTTTGTTAAGAAAGTAAAAATTGAGTCCAAGATATATTGGTCCATTTAAATCTTGGAAAGAATAGGAGACAGAGCCTACCGAGTTGCTTTACCACCAAACTTGTCAAACGTTCATAATGTTTTTCACGTTTCCATGCTACGAAAGCATTTAGCTAATCCTTCTCATGTTCTTCATTATGAACCGTTGGAGCTTGCATCGAATCTCTGATATGAAGAACGACCGGTACAAATCTTCGATAGGAAATCAAAAGT
>NW_027357244.1:0-200 GCF_012295235.1 Primulina huaijiensis | reverse complement strand
GGCTTACACACCTCAACAGAATGGAGTGGCGGGGCGGATGAACAGGACCTTTTTCGACAGAACAAGAGCTATGTTGAGGACTGTGGGTCTAGACAAGTCATTTTGGGCAGAAGCAGTCAAAACCGCTTGTTATATTATTAATCGTTCTCCTTCAATGGCGATTAATCTGAAGACTCCGATGGAGATGTGGACTGGGAAGC
>NW_027357243.1:0-397 GCF_012295235.1 Primulina huaijiensis | reverse complement strand
AGAAGGCTCGAAAGAGGCGACGTCGGGGCCAAGCATGACCGTACGTCGGCTTTCTTCATGACGAACCTCGGAGAAGACCTCCCGCGGAGTCGGGATAGGATCCCGGCCAAGTATCCGACCACGAACCTCATCGAGATCCTTATTAAGGCCAGCAAGGAATTGGAACACACGGTCTTTCTCGATCAATTTGAGGAACCATGCATGATCCGCAGAGCACTTCCATTCAAAGTCATAGTACAGATCGCATTCCATCCACAAGGCCATGAGATCGTTGAAATATTGGGTGACAGATTTGGATCCTTGCTTAGCATCCCGCATCTTAGTAGTCACCTCATAGAGTTGAGCCGAGTTACCAACATCTGAATACGTATCCTTGACAGCGTCCCACAAAGCTCGT
>NW_027357242.1:0-1827 GCF_012295235.1 Primulina huaijiensis | reverse complement strand
ATCCAGATCGCAGATCAATCTTAGAAAATATCGATGCTCCTTGCATCTGATCAAGCAAATATTCAATTCTTGGCAGTGGATACTTATTTTTTTTTATAGTGACTCTATTAAGCTGTCGATAATCAATGCATAGACGCATACTACCATCTTTCTTCTTCACAAATAATACCGGTGCGCCCCATGGAGAATAACTAGGGCAAATAAAACCCTTGTCTAGCAATTCTTGGATTTGATCTTTTAGTTCTTTCATTTCAGCGGGTGCTAGACGATAAGGTGCTTTAGATATAGGAACAATGTCTGGCATTAGATCAATAGAGAATTCCATTTCACGATCGGACGGAATGCCAGAAATATCCTCGGAAAAGACNCATAGGAAGCACAATAAGATCTATTCGAACCACATCTTTGCATAAACGAAGCTCCATATTCTTGACAATTTTAGACGTGAGCATTTGATCACCGGAAGTAATAGAAACTTTGAAACCCAAACCCATATCTTGAGGAGAAATATTCAGTCTTTTTATGAAGGTTTCAGATATGAATGAATGTGTAGCTCCTGGATCTAGCAATGCATATGTAGCTACACCTAGAATGATGATCCTCCTTGCGGCGAAAATGTCTTTTAAATCTTTTCGTGTTGAAACTTAAGGATTTACAATCATTAATTTTTTCCAAAGTTATTTGAAGATTGCGTGTTGAACTTAAGCATTTCTTGAAAAATTACATTTTTGCCCTTAAATTTTTTGAAATTTGCATTCTAGTCCCCAAATTTTTGGATAATTGCAATTTGGCTCTTATATTTTCGAGAATTTTCATTTAGTCCCTTAAAATTTCAAAAATTACATCATGGTCCTTAAGAATTCGGTAATCGCATTAAAGCCCCTTATCTTTTGGTTAATTGAAAATAAGTCCCTTAACTTTCGAGAATTTCATTTAAGTCCTCAAAATTTCGAAATTTTCAATTAAGACTCTCAATTTCGAAAATTGCACATTTGACCCATTAAAATTCTAAACTTTTATAAATCCCTTGATTATGGTTTTTCTTTAATTTTGGCCCTAAAACTTTTTATTTGGAATTATTTCATCCTTCACATAAAATAAGACACAAAATTCAATACCAATTTCTATGGTTTCTAAAATCATATCTTAAGTCCGACTAAGTAGAACATGCAACCTAATTTTCACTAGGTTAAATCTTGTTCCCAATTCAATTTTAATAACCAATTTAACATTTCATGCAATAATAAGCAATATAAAAATGTTAAATGACTAGGTTACCCTTAATAAGCGTAGTGTCTGCCTCCTCCTCAGCTTCTTCAGCAGTCATAATATAAGCTCGTCCCACAGTAGGTGCTTTCCTCTTTGGGCAATCAACATCTTTGTGCCCATTCTCCTTGCAGTAGAAACACTTGAATGTCCCCCATTCACATTTGCCAAGATGTAAGCGATTGCAATCCTTGCATGGTTGCCTCTCAGCAGGCTTTGGTGCTCCAGGATTTTGTGGCCTTTGCTGTCCTTGCTTCTTGACTTGACCTTGGGAATTTTGAGGCCCTTGAGGTCAAGGAGGACCCGTATATTGTTTTTTGTTTGGCTGATTGTTATTATGGTGCTGTTGCTTCTTGCGCTGCATCTCAAACTCAATGTCCCTCAAAGATTGCTCAGACTTGAATGCACAAGTAGTATCAGTAGCGTAATCCAAAGGATGCATCATCATAACATTATTTCGTAAGGTAGGTCGTAGACCATCCATGAAGTGTCTAAGCTTCTCTGCAGGATCCCTCACAATAAGGGGTACAAAGTGGCAAACCTTATCAAATTTTTTCACAA
>NW_027357241.1:0-385 GCF_012295235.1 Primulina huaijiensis | reverse complement strand
GGATACAAACCGTCTGATGTCCTTCTTCATTCCTGGCCACCAATAAAATAACTGCAAATCCTTGTACATCTTCGTACTCCCTGAATGAATAGAGTACGACGACATATGGGCTTCTGATAGAATATCTGCTCGGATAGAATCACTGCTAGGAACCCATATCCTGTCTCGGTATCTCACAATACCATCACTAACTGAATACAAAACACTGCCCTTGGCCTCATCTCTCTGCTTCCACTTTGCCAACTGCTCATCTGCTGGTTGACTACTGCGAATACGGTCAATGAGCGAAGACTGGATAGTCAAGGTAGATAGACGAGGAACTCTACCTCGAGAATATGAATCTAGATCAAACCTCTGCATCTCAATCTGAAGAGGTCTCTGAATC
>NW_027357240.1:0-592 GCF_012295235.1 Primulina huaijiensis | reverse complement strand
TCACGTATTCTTGAACCAGCAGCCAACCAAGCCGCCACAGCCCCTAACCAGACCCTTGTGCGCCCTCCTAGGATCCTAAGGACCTAACCTAGCCCAGCCCAAAGTCCCAAGACCGAGCCATGATCCCTGCACAAGACCCTGAACCCTGCGCATCCTCTCTTGAATTTCTCTTGGGTAGGAGTCCTTGTTGGCAAGGACTCCTCCCAGCCCACTTAACTCGAGTCCTAGCATGGCTAGGACTCTTCCCTTGACCCACACATGACCATAGCCCAGCCTTGTCCAGCCCCAGCCAAGCCAAGCCTCAAACCCCCATCAACCGAGCCATAGCATGAAGAAGAAGCCAACCCAATCCCACGGTCCTTCTCTGAATTGGTGCCTACGGTTTCCAGCCTGTTTCTAATTCTTTTGCAGCCTTTTTGTGTGTTCTTGGACCCCTTAAACTTGTATAAAACATGACCCTAACACCTCCTAATCATGGCAGCCCCTTAGATACATGAAATTCATGGTTTTTGGATCAAAATACATGTTTTAAAAATCATGTAGGATTCAAAAACGAAAATCTTCAAAGGTGCAACTTATTTTCATGCAATTT
>NW_027357239.1:0-335 GCF_012295235.1 Primulina huaijiensis | reverse complement strand
CCAAACTGAATCAGTCCAACTGAAGTATCAAAGATCAGTTCAACTGATTGTTCAGCTGACAAGCAGTTCAGCAGAAGACCTTCAAAAGCCCAGCCAGCTGATGAAGTGCTCAACTGATGAAGAGCTCAGCTGACCAGTTCAACTGAAAGAGTGAAATCAGTTCAACTGACGAGTCAACTGATTTCACTAGCCCAACTGAAGATCAGTTCAGATGACCAGTTATGAGCATCAGTTAGGAATCAATCAGTTGCAGATCAAGACAAGCTTACCTAAGTGGATTCCAGCTACGTACAACGATACAAAAGCAACTGTACGATCAATGTACAATAATGGAC
>NW_027357238.1:0-467 GCF_012295235.1 Primulina huaijiensis | reverse complement strand
TTAAAATAATTTAAATTTAAAAAATTATTTCAAAAGTAATTTAAAGAAAAAAAAGTTGGACGTAAATACCTCAATCCGTGCTCTGTAAGCGCGGACGCTGCTAACGTGGAACAGCGTCCGTGCTTACAGAGCACGGAGCTGCGCCACGGTGGAGCGTCCGCGCTGGTCCATGTATGCAGGGTCCGTGCTTCGTAAGCACGGACCCTGTATATTATAAATTTTTTTTTGTTGAGATTATCACCTTCCACATGGCGCTGCTCCATTCGACCGCCTCTTATCTGTTGGATTCCTTCTTCTTTCCTTCTCTTTTCTTTCCCGTCTCATTTTTGCATTTTCAGATTCTCCTTTACGCTCTGGAAAATTTTTGAGACGAAGTTGAGAAGATCTACAACATATTTCAGAATGGCAGATAATCGAAATCTAGAAGATCCCAGTGTCCTCTATTTACAAGCGACACATATGTCATC
>NW_027357237.1:0-219 GCF_012295235.1 Primulina huaijiensis | reverse complement strand
GATAGTGCTTGCAAAAACCAGTCGGTTATGATTAACGTATAGTACGGTTCATTCATCTTATATATCCCGATCGAATATGCAACCATTGGTTCATCGAGGGTTGCATATTAATTCGATAACTATGTGACACATATGAATAGTGGCATCACATGTACTATTGGAGAACTCCTTCTGCAACGTACATCTCATACTCTGGCCAGATATTCCACGCACTATTAT
>NW_027357236.1:0-974 GCF_012295235.1 Primulina huaijiensis | reverse complement strand
CAAAAATCCGAAAATTCACCATTATTTCTTTTTTTGTATTTTGTTCTATTCCTTTTTGTGATTCATATACAAGTGTCTCACACAGTCAAAAAAAAATATTTACCTTCAAATTGCTTGTCTACGCAGTCTAAGTGAGTCGATCACAATTATTCACAAGTTGAACTTGATTGTTTGATATTCAAATACAAAGCTTGAATGCACTTTCGAGAGAAACATAAAATTCGAGTGTAAACATTTGAGTGTGAGTGTTAGTTCTTTGGAGTGACTAGTGAGTATATGTTGTGAGCAAAAAAAAATACGAGGGGAGAGACAAGTGTTTTTCTTTGGAGTGACCGTGAGAATTTTGGGCGAGGCATATTTTGTTATCTACTAACGTTTTCTTGTAGGTACAAATCTGAAATTTAAATGGAGAGGGAGGTAGGAGACAGTTCTAACCAAGGGTTATCTAAGGTCCAAATGGAGGCATTGTTTGGGCATTTCTCTAGGATGATGAGGGTGGAGTTGGAGCCGTTACACGAGAGGATGAGTAGGCTTGAAGTTAGCACTAGTGGAGCTAAATCTAAGCCTAAGGATTTGGGTAGAGGAGAAGAAGATGAAGAGTATGATTTGGGAGGAGAAGAGGTGAGCCAAAGTGAGAATTAAGGTAGGAATGGAAGAGGTAGGGGATTTGGTAGAGGAAGGAGAGAAGCCACACGGGGTAGATACAATGACGGGAATAGGGAGGATGGTAATATGGGTAGTATTAAGATGAAGATTCCTTCGTTTCAAGGAAAATCTGACCTGGAGGCATACTTAGAATGGGAAAAGAGGGTAGAGTTCGTGTTTGAATGTCACCACTAATCCGAACAAAAGAAGGTTAGGTTGACGATGGTCGAATTTCTAGACTATGCTCTCATTTGGTGGGATCAATTAGTGACCACTAGGAGGACGTATAATGAGAGACCCATTGAATCTTGGGATAAGATGAAGAGGGT
>NW_027357235.1:0-289 GCF_012295235.1 Primulina huaijiensis | reverse complement strand
CAGGGAGAGGCTCGCCAAGGGGCTGACTAGGTGGTCTAGAGGGTGCCATAGGAAGCTCCAGGGAGGGTAGGAAGGGCTGGGCTCAGAAGGTTGCTCGGTTGGGTTCTGGCTCATGAAAAGCGTGAAGATGGCAGCAGCAGCAGGAAGAACACCTGCGTGCAGCTTGGGTTTTCCTGATTCAGAAGCTTCATGCTTGGCTCCAGGGGCTGGGTTGGTCTGGGCTGGGTCTGGGCGTGGTCCAGGAATGGTCATGGGCTGGTTGGCTCGGTGGTGGCTCGGCTGGAGGAGT
>NW_027357234.1:0-781 GCF_012295235.1 Primulina huaijiensis | reverse complement strand
GGCTCGCTGCAACCTAAATATGCCATGAAAAATATGCAGTAGCTTCTACTTGACCAACTATGCAATTTAAGTTCAAAAAAATATGCGACAATGACGCTCGACGACTTCGTATTTAATCATGACTCCGAACCAACCCGAACCAACACTGAATCATCAAATAGTCATGATTAAAATACGCTAAAATGATTAATTAATGCTCCTAAAATGATGCAAGTCGAAATCTAGGTGAATGGAGGCCAAAACAAGAAACGCTCTTTCGAGAGTCAATTTGGCACATCGCACCGTAAATTTTTGTACGACTTCAAAAATGATCCGAATCACAAACGGTCAAAAACTTGGCCTTTCTAACTCAATGAGGCACTGTCCAGTCCAAGTCCATAGTCTAAAAGCCAACCAAGAACTCAAACGAGCCTCCGAACCGACACAGCAAGTTGCTGTCAAATTCCAGCAGCAGCAACTTCGCTTGCATCGCGTCGTTTGCGAGACTTTTGGCCATTGGGGCTTGAACCACTGACCAGAGCCTCTCAACAACATCCCAAGGAATGATTTGAACCATGGCTAAGGGCCCTAGGCCAGCCACCATTCGAATTATTCCAGCAACATCAGAAAAGTTCCACCCGAGAGCACCTTTGCGCGCGTGAGGGGTGTTTTGCTTTGCTTGCTGTCTCGTCTCGTTCCAGTGGCCATTTGATTGACCATGGGACGATCTAGACATCCAGTGGTAGGGTATGAATCTTGGCTAAGGGCCATAGGCCAACCAAGATCCATACCATTCCACAAA
>NW_027357233.1:0-311 GCF_012295235.1 Primulina huaijiensis | reverse complement strand
AATTAAATCATTATATTTCATTTAGAACAACCGGCAGAGCCACACAATTGCTTGNGCTTGAATGAAATATATGATTTAATAAGTTAGATGCGGAAAGTAAAAGTTAGTTGCGATAAAGTAAATGTTAGATGCGAAAAGTAAATGTTAGATGCGGAAAGTAAAAGTTAGTTGCGATAAAGTAAATGTTAGATGCGGAAAGTAAAAGTTAGTTGCGATGAAGTAAATGTTAGATTGTTAGATATTAGTATTAAATCATAATATTTCACTTAGAACAACCGGCAGAGCCACGCTATCGTCTAAATGAAATATAT
>NW_027357232.1:0-513 GCF_012295235.1 Primulina huaijiensis | reverse complement strand
TTACCTAGCCATGTTAAGCAAGGTAAAACAAGAAACTGCACTTGCACTAGAAGAGATTCCGATAGTACAAGAGTTTCCGGATGTCTTTCCTGAAGAACTCCCGGGCACAATCCCCGATCGTGAAGTGGAGTTTGAGATCCACTTGATTCCTGGGGCTGCACCGATCACAAAAGCACCATACAGAATGGCCCCAGCGGAATTAAAAGAACTCAAAGAGCAACTTCGAGAATTGTTGGATAAGAAGCAAATCCGACCAAGCGCATCCCCATGGGGAGCTCCTGTTCTGTTCGTAAAGAAGAAGGACGGAAGCATGAGATTGTGTATCGATTAAAGAGAACTGAATAAGATCACAATCAAGAATAAGTACCCACTTCCAAGAATAGATGATCTGTTTGACCAACTCAAAGGAGCTACAGTCTTTTCCAAGCTCGACTTAAGGTCAGGCTATCACCAACTGAAGGTCAAAGAAGAAGATATTCCTAAAACAGCCTTCAGGACGAGATACGGCCATTA
>NW_027357231.1:0-203 GCF_012295235.1 Primulina huaijiensis | reverse complement strand
ATATGAATATGTATATGTTGATGATGATATGGATATGTTTATGATTCTACATGTTTATGAAAATTTTTATGTTTAAAGTTTATGCATCCTTATGAAAATGTTTTATTTAAAGTCTATGCATCTTCAAGAAAATGATATTTTAAATAAAAGTATTTTTTACTGTTGTATGTGATATGTATACGTATTATGTTGTTATCAAGATT
>NW_027357230.1:0-38697 GCF_012295235.1 Primulina huaijiensis | reverse complement strand
TGGAAGCTCTCGGAGAAGGTATGAAATATTTCATTTCTTGTATTTTATCTACTTTAAAGATATAATCTTATTGTATCTTGATATTGCGTGAATGAGCCAAAAGTACAATCTAATATGTATAATAACTATAAACTTTTGTTTTATGTAGGTGCCTAAATCATAGTATTAGTAGTATGGACTATATACATATATACATATATATACATATATACATATATATACATATATACATATATATATATATATAAAAGATTATTTGAAGATTTTAAGAATATTTACTACTAAAATATGGGGTCTTAGTTTTTGTTACTTCGAATTTGAGGAATAAGGTAATATAAAATGGAGTCTTAATGCTTACAAGATCAATTATTATATGAAGTAATTAAAAAAATATTTTTATTTCTAAACTCTACGTTGCAAATATATTAGTATTGTTTTTATTCTATTAAAGTTTAGAATGTTACTTTTATATGCTGTAAGTAATAAATCCCCAAAAGTACAATGGTAAAATAGATATAATATAACATGTTAAATAGATATCTATATTGAGGATTGAAAATAGTAAGTCTATAATAAATATGAATAGATCTCATTTGAGTTCCTTCTTAAATACTATAAAAAATTTTGTTGACTTAAATTTTACGGTGTTTTGTAAAATATTTAGAAGAAACATATTATCAAAGATATGAGAATTTCGGCATTTTGACATCATTTTAAATGGATAGATAAGGAACTTTTGAGTAAAACAATAGCTTTAAAGTAATAAGTTGAAATCAGGCCTTGTAGCTAAAATAGCATTTTGTGTATAAAGTGTTGATACATGTGTACGTCATTATTGTAGAATAATTTTCCTCTGAAGTTAATCCACCTCATTGTCGGATTATCCAAATAAAAAAAAAGTATGTTACTATCGGGTAATATACAACAGGTACCCGTAAAATTTAATATTTGTTGAATTTCGATTATTTGTCTACATGAATTATTTTTGTATTACATAAGCATCGATGCGTGAAAATAAAATATATTTTACACACATGTATTTTATGTATATATGTAGCATCGATGCATGACACGACATTGCATTTCATTTTGAACCTCTATCCTATTGATGACCTTTTTGATATTTTGTGTGTATGATCGAGGTGATATATTTGGGATGATATGGAGCTGCAACTAGACCGAGAGATGTTGTAGGCTGATAAGGTGCAGTATGTCTGTAGTCCCTGGCGAGCTGACCGGCACACGGTAGTAGACTGGCGGAGGAGTGGTCACTACGGCAGTGTAGCCGAGCCTTGCCTGTTGCTCAAGCTATTATTATGCTGCATTTATCGATTGTGCATTTTTCGTTATTCTGTTTACCCTGCATGTGGATTTACCCTGATCATGCAATGCATCACACATATCATTTATCACAATGCATGTTGTTTTTATTTCGGTTTTAATATACTAGGTTATTACTCACCACCTCGGGGCGGCTATCTTTTGTGTATGGTTGGTAATCAGGAAAAAATGGCATACATAGTTCTATTGGTAGATGACTGGTCTCAGGAGAACTCGTATAGAGTGATGCTCGTAGATGGATTGTTGACATTGGTACAGGAAGTATTTTATGACTGTCCTGGTTTACTAGTGGAGTTGGGGATAGAGCCTGTGATACCGTCCATCGCAGTGAGAGTCACCTGGACTGCATATGTTCCCATCTGCCTTATGAGAAGAGATATATATTGAACTAAGAATATTATCGTCGAACTATAGATAGGCTCGAAGTATTTTGTTATGTAATATTAGTCGAGCACTAATCTGTAATATGATATGCATCTAAACTAATATATGATGATGTATTTTACTATGACAGAAATTTACAATATAAATATATGAAGTTAGTAAACAATGTGTTAATTGTGGTGCCTCGACTAATAATTATATTTTTATAATATAATACTGAGTATCTTTGGAAACGAAACTTTTATTTGAACTCGCGTTGTCGTATATTTATAAAAAACATTTTCCATTGTAGAGTTAAACAGTAATTAAATTAACTAATGCATGATAATTACTGGTGGAAGTCGAGGGACTCACATCTTGTGGTATCAGAGCTATAAACTGGGAAATTGCTCAAAGTATCAGAGCATAGCTAGAGATGCTTCCATAGGATTGGTCACACGAGAGTTACGTGAAACTTAATTAATCGCCTATGTGCTCTTATATTTTTATGTGTGTGGATTTATATAGTACATTGATACTATTTTTTTGTGTATATATTTGTTTATTTGGCCTTTATAGATGGCTACAAGAGGACGAGGAAGTGGACGCGGTCGTGATCGTCCTAGGATACATATAGAAACTCCTATGAAATAAGAAAATCCAGTGGAGCAGGTTGTTGATCAATTTGTACAAATCACGATGGATGTGATTGTTTCAAGATTCCAAAAATTACGTCCCACAAGATTCTTTGGTACTGAGGATGCTGAAAAATCCTAATCATGGCTTAAAGATATTGAGTACCTGTTTAGTTTAATGGAATATACTGATAATCATAAGTATAAGCTTTCATTATACCAACTGAAGGATCGTGCGAGAGATTGGTGGGAAGCCGCCAAGATGGGACTTGATGAACAAGGAATCGAGGTAAGTTGGACTGTCTTCAAAACTCAATTCACTGAACAATTTTCTCCACCATCTTACTATATCGAAAATGAGAATGAGTTCAACAGCCTACGACAAGGGAATATGTCTGTAGCTGAATATGCCTCTACTTTTACTGCAATGCTAAAATACGCACCCCATGTAGCAGCAAACCCAAAGGAAAAATATAATCGTTTCTTGAATGGACTAAACAACAACATTTATACTTATGTGGTGTCTGGACTTCCTACTGGATTTGCGGAGGCAGTTGAAAGAGCAAAAAATGCCGAAGCTGGGCTTAAGAGGGGAAGCGCTTCGTTTGTTCCTACAGGTAACAAATTAACCACCAAACAAAATTTGAAAGCAAAAGGAAAGATGTTTAAGAAATCTGGATCTGTTTTTTCTAGTTCTAGTGCTTTTCGTCAACAGAGTGAATCTCAAATAACTACTTATTCTGGTCCCTACTGTAACTGTTGTGGAGGTAGGCATTTTATTGAACAATGTGTTGGTGTTTATGGCTCTTGTCGGGAATGTGGTCATTAAGGCCATTATGCAAGGGTTTGCCCATCCAAGAAAAATGTTCCACAACCTGTCCGAGGAGGATTTCGTGGAAGATCTTGTACTGGTAGAGGTACTGTACCTGCTAAATCTTTTCAGCAGTCATATGGACCACCGCAGCAAGCCTCGGGAAGTCGTGATTTCTCAAACCAACCCCAGGCTCGTGTTTTTGCACTCACAAAAGATCATGCTCAAGAAGCACCAGGAAGTGTCATAGCAGGTAATTGTTCTGTATTTGTTTATTGCTACTACTTAAATTATAATTCACCCAAGTGTAGGTTGTCTGCAAGTAATATATTTCGTAAGTACGAGATCGATCCACAGAGAAGTTATTTTAAATTTAAATTTATTAATTTATAGATTACCAAATGCAAGAACGAAATTTATAAATTATAAATTTTGTCAAGGCTCGAGGATTTATTCTTGGTTTATGCAATATTGTTTAACTAAAAGTAAAACAAAGGAAACCACCATAAATAATGGTTCCAAGAAAATTAAATATTTAAACACACACCTAATATAATATAGTTCCCACTATAAAAAATACCAATTCACCGATATTTTATATATGGTACCTATGATTATATATATACCTATATAAATATATAACTGCATAAAATAAATGTTAAATTAAATCATTATATTTCATTTAGAACAACCGACAGAGCCACGCTATTGCCTAAATGAAATATATGANATATATATATATGTGTATAATATAACAATAATAATTGATAAATATTTGTTGTATCAAAATTAAACAACAAATCAAGCTAACCACTTCAATGGTATCAAGCATTTGATGTAAATTGATAACAACAAATAATTCATTTTTATAACAAAATAAAAAAGAAATAAAGAAAGAATATACAAAATACAAACAATCTTACTTCGCCAAGATTTCATCCTCTTCAACTTGACTTAATAGATTTAGCTTTCCATGAACTTACTTTTGATCAACACTAAAAACATCACTCATAATTTGGAAAATGAAAAATATATTGGAACTTAGAACTTTTATACACACTCACGCTATATTTTACAATGAGATAGAATGATTCTCAAGCTAGCACAAGGCCTCTATTTATAGGCCAAATGAGAGAAAGAGTCAAAAATTTTATTAATGCCATGTAGTTGTAATAGTAGTATTTGTCTCCTACAACTTCAATTTCATGTCCCTTCTTTCAATGCTTTGTTCCACGACTTTAATCACCAAATTTGACTCAGCTCAAAACAGCAAACATGTGGAGAATTGTCTGTAGATGAATTTAGCCACTTAGTTCACCTCATTTGGTTAAATATTGATATAGGTATGTTTTTTTTACTATATGCTGGTCATGGTGAAAGTAAATTTGTCCTCCTTTTGATATTTTCACAATTTGATCATCTTAACCAACTTTTTAGGCAATTGTGTCTTCTGCAAAGTTGTAGATAATTTTTCAAGGATTTCAAAAATATTTGAATCACCTCCATTTGAATTTTATAACTCGAGTTATCATTATTTTACCAACACGTAGAAAACCTGAAAATAAAACATATTTAGTAAGACATTTAAATATAAACACACAATACTAAAATAACATAATTTTATAATTTTAATGAAACTTAAATTTTAAAATATAGGTTTTAACATATAATAAATTATTAATTTTAAGTTTCATCACATCCCCACACTATCTTATTACTAGTCCTTAGTAATAAAATTTATCGGAAAATCACAACCTAGATTCTTTATTTCTTTTATATATTCAAATATACAAACATANAAGAGCAGGTTGTCCACAAGTAGTATAATTCGGTGAGTCCGATATCGTATCCACAGGGAAGCTAAGGTAATTACAAGTCCACTACAATGTCTTTTTGTTTTGTTTTTGTTTTTGTTTCTTTTTAATTTTAATTGTTTGAATCTTTAATGGGTAAATTTTAATTGTTCAAATTTTAATTTAAGTAGTTGAGATTAAAGGATCCACTCTTGGTATTTTAATAAAGTTAACATTAACGAACAATATTGAAATCCACTTAATAAAATGGTTCCAATATATTAAATAATCATATTTATATTATGTTATAAATTATTATCTTATAAGTATATAATATATACCAAAACTTATAAATGTGGTCAAGTATTTATTGTGCTATATATATTTGTAAACACTAAATCAAGGTTCCCACTTTAAATGGTTGGTAAAACAAAACTAACATTTATATGGTACCAAGAATTTAATATTATGATATATTTATATATAGTAAATCAAGGTTCTCACTTTAAATGGTTGGTAAACCAAACAAACATTTAAATGGTTCCAAGAATTTTAATATTATAATATATTCATATATAATAAATCAAGGCATCCACTTTAAATGGTTGGTAATACCAAACAAACATTTAAATAGTTCCAAGAATTTAGTGTAACATATAGCAACAATAAATCAAAACTCCCACTTATAAGTAGGGTATAAAAATGCTTAAAGAAATAAATATAACATAAAAAATAAATAATGATTAAATAATATAAAACATATATTCTTACCTTTTAATAACCTTATTATCATGCCAAGAGTTTCACATTATCATATCAACTTTAAGAAGTTAGCTATTCATTATTCAAAGTGTAAAACTTTGAATATGAAATTAACATGCTAATTGTATTTAAATGAAGAAATAACGGAAAAATATAGAGAGAAATATTATGAACTCAAAGGTTTGTTTAAAGAATGAGAGATATCTCAATACATTACAATGCACCACTATTTATAGCCAAATTTGGGGAGAAAACCACAAATAAAATATTATTTTTTTACACATAAGTCTTCATTGGTGTTCCAAGATATTATATTATATTACACATCACTTTTGAAAATCTTCTTCTCCGAATTTGCATCTTCGCATAAAAAAAAACATGTGGATAATTGAGTTGTCTAGCTGTGGTATTTTTTTCAAATCATTTGACCAAGAAATTTGAGAGATATGGTCAAAATACTAGAGCATGGTAAAACTGCCACTCTTTTGATAACTTTATTTATTACTTAATTTGATCCCAATTGTGAGAGGATTTTTATCTCAAGCTTGTCAACAATATTGTAGATATTATAATCAACTTTCTACAGGTCCAAGAATCATCTTAATCCCATTTGCAACGCCAAGTTTATTCTTATTTTATCGAACCTGTAAAAAATAGTAAAAACTTGTAATTACACAACAACTTATATTTTATACAATTTATTATAAAACATATAATATTTAAACATTTAATAAAACAAAAATTATATAATTATATTATAAAACATTTAATTAATGTACAATTTTTATGTTTATCACACTTCTCAACCAGCTTATTGCGAGTCCCTAGCATTTTAAGCGTTAATAGCAATACAAAACATATTGATTAATTTAAATAGAAATGTAATCAAAACTATCTACGTGTTTAAATTAAATTTGAAAACTGTCAAAGTTATATCAAGATCATCATAATTATAATTTATGAAATAATTTGAGATGATCAATTCAAAGCTTATTTCAGGTAGTTAAATGTACACGGCCTTCAGAAATTCCTAGTAAGAGTCTCAACTCCATATCCTCACAGGTTAATAAATGTTTCAATTTATGGCAACGATTTATCTCATGGAGTTGAAATACAGATAAATGCTCAGAAAAATGGTTTACAGAATGCAGACAGACAAACGAGCCAAACTAATCAAAAGATAGAAAATACATTGATTCAAAATCTAGTTGTTCTTATTATATATTTTTTCCTTACATATTTAATTAATTTGTACAATAAATTTCTCTCTTTCTTTCTTTTTTTTTATATTTTTTTATTATGAGATATATATGGGTCGTAGCATATAACTTAAAAATTACATAGATCTTCAATATCTTTCTTTTTGTATTTTTCTCCTTTATTTTTTCAGGAAATATCATTTTTTTTCAAAATAAGAACTCAAGATCTAAACAATAGATAGTCTCTCTCATGATCAATAAAGGCCCGAAAGCTGTTTTCTCAGTCCTCTCTACTCACTCACAAAAAATGTGTGAGTTTAAAATTTTAGACACTCTTATAAGGTATATCTTGGACCATATACTTTAATACCTGATTTTATCACAATGGTTAATCACTTAAAAAGATTTCATAAATCATATTTTTATATTGATCAGAATATTAAAATTGACTTTTTTTTTCAAATAAAAATTTAAACATTCTTAAATAGATTAATGCATGTTCTAATTTAAATCTTTCAAACATGTAATGTATGACATTTTTGCAAAAATTACTAAGATACAAACAATAAACATGATTTTATTTTAAAATAATATATATATATATATATATTTTTTATTTATTTATTTTTTTTAATTTTTTTAAAAATTTTTTTTATAAGTTTGTTCTCCCCCCAATCAGAATATGAAATTGTCCCTAATGTCAAAATAACTATTAATAAAGAGTACATAATGAAAGAGATATCACCTGGAATTTTATTGAAGATAACAAACTGAAACAAACGCAAACCAATCCACGACTTTTGAATCAATGATCCAACTTCCTTTTCTTATTGCTTGATTGCGACTAATTGATCTTTATTATCATCGGATCAGGTTTATGAACAAAAGCTTCCAAATCATCAATTAATTGGTCGGCAGTCGAAGCACAGATGAGCATCTGTCGTGAATTTTCTGAAATGAAATTCTATTCCACAGCTTTATCAAGAAATTTCAACAAACTATCATAATAATTATTGATATTCAACAAGCCCACAGGTTTATTATGGATATTAAGTTGTGCTCAAAAACAGTGTGAAAATTTTATTCTAATGTACCAAAACCACCTAGTAGTGCGATAAAAGCATCAGAATTTTAAATCATTTTTGTGATTCTTTCATACATAGAAGAAACTTTTAATTCCTCACCAATCGTAACACCTGTAATATTTCCTTCAGATAAAGCTATAGGAATAATACCCAAAACCTGACTGCCTCCAAGATGAGCAGATGTTGAAATAGATCCCATTAACCCAATATTACCTCCCTCATATACCAAATGAATTTTTCTCTCGGCCAATATCTTTCCAAGATTATTCGCTGCTTCTACAAACACTTCATTTTTTCCAGGAATCGACCCACAAAATACACAAATATTTTTCAATGATTGTGCAGAGGTTCCAGCCATGTTTTTTTACTTTCTTTTTTTTTTCTGCGAAAATAGAGAGAAAGATGAGAGATTTTATAGGGGTAATATGTTATCAGGAAAAAACTATGGGTCAAAGTTGTAAACAGAATAAAAAGTAAAAACAATAATGACACACATGCATGTAAAAACTAGTGTGATTGTGGCTCACAATTTTCCTCTGGTTTTACGTCCAGAAACGGCTTCAACGCCTTCTATGAGTCGAGGATATGCTTCCCATCCAATTTTCTTATAAATTGGTAAACAAGGTCTTTTTTAGCCGGATTCCCAAGACTATGACGCTCATCTTGGAATTGTTTCCATAAACGGAGAAGTTCAATATGCACATGTCCACTAGAATGCGTCTCAAGAGTCAATAAGATGTTATCTAAAGACTCCTTACTCAGCCCATTCTTAATGAAACCAATTTTATCTTCTCTGTTATTGGAAACACATCCCAAAGATTTGCATCGTTTGTCACAAGTCCATCTTGCACACTTATGACAAACCCCTAAACTTTTGGCCCTTCGTTTTTTCGCATAGGTTCTTTTTCCTAATCCAGGCAAATACCGAACGAGCAATGATTGTGGAACTTCTCCTCCTAATCGGACCTTAGCTTCTATTACAAGACGAATATCTTCTGGAATTCCTTTTTGCATTAGCAATCTCAATCTTTCACAGCTTCCTGCATAAATTTTTCTTAGAACATTTTCAGAAACAGATGGAAAATATTTACAAATTTTTTAGAGAATTTCATCCATTTTGAAAAGAAAAGAAATGATTTTTTTTATTTTTGTATCAACAATTATGGGAAACTGATTAAACCGACTATGAGATTCACTGAGTACCGTTATCCTCCATTTAACCGGGAAATTAATAAGATTAAGTAAACCTGAAATAAAAAAAAAACAAAATTAAATGCAACACAAAAAAAAACAAGGATCGTAAAGGAAAATAAACTCTTCTTGAAAAATTTCATTTTCTAAAAATGGTTTAAGTCTTTGTCCATTTACTTTAAAAACGTCATCATTTTTAGGATTTTTAATATCCACAGCTCCATAAGTATACACATGCTTTACAACATATGGGCCTGTTCATCCTTATCGTAATTTTCCTGGAAATATGTGAAGTCGAGAATTATAAAGCAAAACTTTTTTACCAATCTCAAAAGATTTTCTAAGAATTGTTTTATCATGAAATGATTTGATTTTTGCTTTATAAATCCTTGAATTTTCATACGCGTCATTTCTGAGTTCATCAAGTTCATTAAGTTGCAATTTACGCAATTTGTTGGCATCTACCATGCTTGAATTTAAAGTTTTGATCGCCCAATAAGCTTTATGTTCCAATTCTACAGGCAAATGACAATGTTTTCCATAAATCAACTTATAGGGAGACATATTCAATGATGTTTTAAAAGCTGTTCGATATGCCCAAAGTGCATCATTAAGTCGCAGAGACCAATCTTTTCTATTTGAGTTAACAGTTTTTTCCAAAATTTGCTTTATCTCCCTATTAGCTAATTCAACTTGTCCATTTGTTTGAGGATGATAAGGAGTAGTTACTTTGTGAGTAATACCATATTTTTTCATTAATGAAGCAAATGNTGTAAGGCCCGAGATTTTATCATTTTAATCCGAGATTATTTAATTTATTAATTTTAGAATGTTGAGTCATATTCCATGGTTTTACAATTCCATAGGATTGAAATTGAATTAAAAAGAGTTATTGAGGGCTGAATTGCAAATAATAAAGAATTCAAGGGCTAAAGTGCAATATTGGATTTGAGTGGACACTTGTCTTTGCCATGTGTTTTGGATGTATATAATTTCATCTCCTTTAACAATTCCAGGGAAGAAAATCGAGAATCCCATAGAAATTTCCTCAAGGTTTTTAATAGCTTAGATTTTTTATTTTGCAAGTACCGGCGATCCGATTTTAATCCGAGCACAGTTTTGAAATCCTCTCGTCAAGAACTACACAAAGACGTAAGTTTCATCGATTTCTAACATGAGTTGAAATTCATGTATTAGAGGAATTATGATTTGATATATATTATGTGTTCTGGGAATACTAGACTTTGTAGAATCGAAGTCAGATCGAAGAACAGATTGAGTTTGAAATTGTTATGATTTTCTGATTTTATCGATTGAAATTGAACAGATTTGGATTATTGATTGATTAAAGATTGTAGTGGATATGGGTTATGGTTTGTAATTGATATATGTTGATACGGTATTGACGGAGACACGAGATAGTGCCGTTATGCCGTTGATTTGAATTAAATTTAGATTGATCAGAATCAGTATTGAATTGGGACTGGAATGTTGATATTATTATTCTCAATATGTCCTTTCAGATTTACAGAGACAGTCTTGAATTCAGAATTGATATTTATTCAGACCGAGACTACGAACGAAAGGTATAAGTCAATTCGAACCCGGGAGAATGACTCGAGTTAGATATAACTTGAGTTTCCCTAAACCACATACTTATTGTTATTATATGCATTGATTTGAATTGATATGCTTGTTCTATTGATTTATAGAAAGCGTGATTAGACAATTGGTCTTGTGACAGAGGTGCCAGACTGTGATAGAGTAGTCACTGGCCCATTTCACATTGTCACAGAGGAGTTATTGGTGGAGGTGCCAAAGTCGTTGACGGATAGGTCAAGACACTAGATGTTTGGTTTATATCGATGTTTGATTAGGAGTTGATTTACTTCTATTACTGAGATTCGATATAGTATGCCAACGTCTGGAAACCGGGATCCCTAGACTAGGAATGAGTCTAGTCTGAGCTGTAGAGTCACGAATTATTTACAGTTTTATATCGATTTATGTTTTCAGATTTAATACATGTGATTGACATTTGTTTCATGTTTTAATATCGATTATATGATTGCATGTTTTGTTGATTTATACTGGGATGTATTTCTCACTGGAATTATCCGGTTGTTGTCGTGTTTGTATGTGTGCATGGCAATAGGTGGGACATGATCGGGGTCAGGAAGAAGATGAGAGAGATCGTGATTAGAGTGGAGACTTCGGACTTTGATGTAAATAGGGTTTGGAACACTTGAAATTTAGTTGTTACACCTTAGTCTGAGTTTGATGTTTGTTGTACAAGACTTGTACTATTATACTGATATGTATAATTAGATTGATTCCATTACGTTCCTCACTATATTAAAAAAAAAAATTGTAGACCCATATTAATTACATTGATCCAATTATCCCGATGACGACTAAGAAGATGATTAGCGTCCGGGTCCCCACAACTGGTGGTATCAGAGCAGTAGGTTCCTGAGATAGAAGCTAGTGAGCGGGGTAGATTGAGTTTTCTTTCCTTGCTTTTGATTGCTAGCATGTTTTACTGTTTTAATACATATTTACCTGTTTATCTGATTTGATATGGTAATGTGTATTATTGAGTATGAATCAGAACCGATTCTAGATCTGCAGTAAGATGATCGGAGGTGAGACTGAATTGAAACAGAATTGTTTTAGTTGATTGCTAACCCTTTTGATTATCAGATATGCCTCTCCGACGAATTCCAGAACAGGGCAGTACCTCTGCAAATCCGATGGATGTGACAGCAACACCAATGGAAACCTTGTTGAAGAGATTTCAGTCGTTCCATCCACCGACTCTGAAGGGTACTGAGACTTCAGATGATTACGAGAGTTGGTTAGATGACATTGAGATGCTGTTTGACTCTTTTGACTACACTGATGAGCGGAGAATGAAACTGATAGGACACCAGTTGCATGATGTTGCCAAGAACCGGTGGATTACGACCAAGAGGGCCTTGGAGCAACGAGGTATGCCTATTACCTGGAATGTCTTCAAAACCGAATTCTATCAGAGATTCTTCCATGTGTCATAAAGAAAGGATAAAGGTGCTGAGTTTGCGAATCTGAGACAAGGGCAGTTGAACATTGAGGAATATGTGTCTAAATTCTCTACACTACTGAGATTTGCTCCACATGTGGCCGAGAATGAAGAAGCGGTGGCTGATCAGTTCATCAATGGCTTGAATCCGGAGATATTTACATTGGTGATCACTGGGCGACCAAACAACTTTGTTGACGCCCTGAACAGAGCAAAGGGAGCAGAAGCTGGTCTGATGAGACAGAGAGGAGCTTTATATGTTGCCCCAGCACCGAGACCACATCAACCCCCTCCCAGATTTGAGAGTGGTAGCAGCAGTGGTGGAAAGAAGGACTATTTGAAAGCCAGAGGAAGACAGTTTAAGAAGTCTGGCAGCAGTTCTTCCAGTTCCAGTGGCTCGAGACAGACTGGTCAGAGCCAAAGTTGTACAGGACCTTATTGCAGCACGTGTGGAGGGAGACATTCCACAGAGCAGTGCCGAGGAGTGTTTGGCAGTTGCCGTATTTGCGGACAGTAGGGACATTTTGCTAGAGTATGTCCCTAGAGAGTTTCTCAGGGATCCCAGGGAGCAGAGTCATCTGGATCAGTGGCTCAGACAAGGAGACGACCCTCAGCTGTTCATTCTTTCCAACCAGCACCATCTACCCAGGCACAGCAGAGGCCAGGAGGAAGCCAGACAGTGAGCCAGCCTCCTAGACAGCAGGCCAGGCTGTTCGCTTTGACTGAGGAGCAGGCACAGGACGCACCTGATGACGTTGTTGCAGGTAACTGTTTTATTTCTGGTTATCCTGCATATGTATTGATTGATACTGGTGCATTGCATACATTTATTTATGAGAGATTTGCATTGATGCATGCATTGCTTGTTGAGTCCATATCTACTGTAGTATCTGTTTCTTCTCCTTTGGGGAAAGGTTTGATATCCGTGACTTCGGTTAGATCTTGTGTGCTACAGTATGACGGACATGAGATTGAGCTAGACTGTATTGTACTTGGGTTGTCTGATTTTGACTGTATTATCGATATTGATATGCTGACCAAGTACAGAGCTACAGTTGATTGTTTCCACAAGATTGTGAGATTCAGACCTGACATGGCTGCAGAGTGGAAATTTTACGGTAAGGGTTCTAGAGCTAGAATTCCTTTGATATCCATATTATCTATGACTCGATTATTACAGAAAGGAGTAGAGGGGTTCCTTATCTATTCAGTTGATTTACTGAAATTGAGCCCATCATTGGCGGATTTGCCAGTGGTGTGTGAGTTTGCTGACGTCTTTCCAGATGAGATTCCAGGATTTCCTCCGATTCGAGAGATAGATTTCAGCATTGAATTGGTACCAGGTACAGTTCCGATTTCTAGAGCTCCGTACAGAATGACACCTATTGAATTGAAAGAGTTGAAGGAGCAGTTAGAAGATTTACTGGCCAAAGGATACATTAGACCGAGTGTTTCTCCTTGGGGTGCTCAAGTATTATTTGTGAGGAAGAGAGACGGTTCTATGAGACTCTGTATCGACTACCGGCAACTGAACAAAGCAACGGTAAAGAATAAATACCCCTTGCCTCGCATTGATGATTTGTTTGATCAGTTGCAGGGTTCATCTGTATATCCCAAGATTGATTTGAGATCTGGATACCATCAGCTGAGAGTCAGGGATTCTGATATCTCAAAGACAGCATTCAGAACCAGGTATGGACATTACGAGTTTATTGTCATGCCGTTTGGTTTGACGAATGCACCGGCTGTATTTATGGGATGAATGAACCGTATGTTTCAGAAGTATCTCGATGATTTTGTGATTATATTCATTGATGATATTCTGATTTACTCCAAGAATATGATTGCGCATGCAGAACATTTGAGAACTGTGTTGAAAATTCTGAGAACTGAGAAATTGTATGCTAAACTGTCAAAATGTGAGTCCTGGTTGAGACAGGTAGTATTTCTGGGTCATATCATATCCGGAGATGGTATATCAGTTGATCCCAACAAGGTAGAGGCTGTGATTTCTTGGCCGAGACCGACATCAGTGCTAGAGATTCGCAGTTTTATGGGTTTGGCAGAATATTACCGTCATTTTATTAAAGATTTCTCGAGCATTGCCAAACCGATTACTCAGTTAACTCAGAAGAATGCTCCGTTTGTGTGGTCAGAAGACTGTGAGTCCAGTTTTCTGGAATTGAAGAAAAGATTGACCAGTGCACCGATACTGACTATCCCCTCAGGTACTGGTGGATTTGTTGTATATTGTGACGCTTCTCAAAGAGGTTAGGGTTGTGTTTTGATGCAGCGAGGCCATGTCATTGCCTATGCTTCGAGACAGTTGAAGCCACATGAAACTCGCTACCAAATTCATGATCTTGAATTGGTGGCCATTGTATTCGCATTGAAGATATGGCGACACTACCTCTACGGTGAGAAATTTGAGATCTATTCTGATCACAAAAGCTTGAAATATCTGTTTTCACAATCAGAACTGAATATGCGGCAAAGAAGATGGCTTGATTTGCTGAAAGATTTCGATTGTGAAATCAAGTACTATCCGGGAAAGTCTAATGCAGCAGCTGATGCACTGAGTCATAAGGTATGTTCTTTATCCTTATCGACAATAGGTGTTTCAAATTTGATAGAAGAATGCTGTTTTCTGGCTTAGCATTTGAAACAGATTGTCAGCCTCTGAGATTGTATGCTATTCAAGTTGAACCAGAGCTGATGTTGAGAATTAAAGCGGCTCAGGAAGTGGATCAGAATGTGCAGAAATCGATTGAGATGGTCAGATCAGGTCATCGATCAGAATATCAGGAACGTGATGATGTACTGTATGTGAATAATCATATTGTTGTGCCAGATGTTACAGATTTGAGACATCGGATATTGTCAGAAGCGCACAGCAGTCGATTTAGCATTGATCCTGGTGGCAGAAAGATGTACAATGATTTAAAGGCACAGTTTTGGTGGAAACAGATGAAATCTGATGTCACAGAGTGTGTGTCAAAGTGTCTGAATTGCCAACAGGTAAAAGCAGAAAGAAAGAAACCAGGAGGTCTACTGCACAGCTTGTTTATTCCTGAATGGAAATGGGATCACATTTCCTTGGATTTTGTGACGCAGTTACCGCGATCCTCCCGAGGTTGTGATGCGATTTGGGTCGTGATTGACCGATTGACCAAATCAGCATGCTTTATTCCGTATCAGATGACATACAGGTATGACCAGATGGCTGAGATCTATGTCAGAGAAGTGGTCAGATTGCACGGAGTGCCGAAGTCGATTGTATCAGACCGTGATCCTCGGTTCACTTCGCACTTTTGGCAGAGTTTGCAGCAGGCTCTAGGTACGAAGTTACATCTGAGTACCGCATATCATCCACAGACTGACGGACAGTCAGAGCGGACTATCCAGACATTGGAAGATATGCTGAGAGCCGTAGTGCTTGATTTTAGCACTAGTTGGCAAGATGCATTGCCACTTTGTGAATTTTCGTACAACAACAGCTATCAGACGAGTATTGAGATGGCACCATTTGAAGCGTTGTACGGTAAGAAGTGCAGATCCCCTCTGTATTGGGATGATATCTCTGAAGTTCCTGAGACTGGACCTGATATGATCAGAGAGATGACAGAAAAGGTAAAGCTGATTCAGAAGAGAATGAAGACAGCTCAAGATAGACAGGCCAAATATGCAAATGTTTGACGCAGACCATTGGTATTTGAGGCAGGAGACCGAGTATTCCTGAAGATTTCACCTTTCAGAGGAGTTGTCAGATTTGGCAAGAAAGGGAAGTTGTCTCCACGTTTTATTGGGCCGTATGAGATTCTCGAGAAGATAGGAGACCGTGCCTATCGACTTGCATTACCGCCTCCTCTATCTTGAATACATGATGTCTTTCATGTATCTATGTTACGGAAGTACCTCCCCGATGATTCTCATATTATTCATCCAGACGAGACAGAACTTGATGAAAGTCTGAGTTATGTTGAAAAGCCGATTCAGATTATTGATCGTAAAGAAAAACAACTCAGAACGAAGATTATTCCTCTTGTGAAAGTCCAGTGGACTTGTCATGGCATTGAAGAAGCTACTTGGGAGACTGAATCAGATATGAGACAGGAATTCCCAGGGTTAATTCACTGATGTGAGTCTTTTATTTTAGCTTCTGTTATATCTTCTTATCTGATATGATTTGACTGCCTACGATTTCGAAGACGAAATCATGTCTCAGAGGAGGAGAATTGTAAGGCCCGAGATTTTATCATTTTAATCCGAGATTATTTAATTTATGAATTTTAGAATGTTGAGTCATATTCCATGGTTTTACAATTCCATAGGATTGAAATTGAATTAAAAAGAGTTATTGAGGGCTGAATTGCAAATAATGAAGAATTCAAGGGCTAAAGTGCAATATTGGATTGAGTGGACACTTGTCTTTGCCATGTGGTTTGGATGTATATAATTTCATCTCCTTCAACAATTCCAGGGAAGAAAATTGAGAATCCCATAGAAATTTCCTCAAGGTTCTTAATAGCTTAGATTTTTTATTTTGCAAGTACCGGCGATCTGATTTTAATCCGAGCATAGTTTTTAAATCCCCTCGTCAAGAACTACACAAAGACGTAAGTTTCATCGATTTCTAACATGAGTTGAAATTCATGTATTAGAGGAATTATGATTTGATATATATTATGTGTTCTGGGAATACTAGACTTTGTAGAATCGAAGTCAGATCGAAGAACAGATTGAGTTTGAAATTGTTATGATTTTCTGATTTTATCGATTGAAATTGAACAGATTTGGATTATTGATTGATTAAAGATTTTAGTGGATATGGGTTATGGTTTGTAATTGATATATGTTGATATGGTATTGACGGGGACACGAGATAGTGCCGTTATGCCGTTGATTTAAATTAAATTTAGATTGATCAGAATCAGTATTGAATTGGGACTGGAATGTTGATATTATTATTCTCAATATGTCCTTTCAGATTTACAGAGACAGTCTTGAATTCAGAATTCATATTTCTTCAGACCTAGACTACGAACGAAAGGTATAAGTCAATTCGAACCCGGGAGAATGACTCGAGTTAGATATAACTTGAGTTTCTCTAAACCATATACTTATTGTTATTATATGCATTGATTTGAATTGATATGCTTGTTCTATTGATTTATAGAAAAGCGTGATTAGACGATTGGTCTTGTGACAGAGGTGCCAGACTGTGATAGAGTAGTCACTGGCCCATTGCACATTGTCACAGAGGAGTTATTGGCGGAGGTGCCAAAGTCGTTGACGGATAGGTCAAGACACTAGATGTTTGGTTTATATCGATGTTTGATTAGGAGTGGATTTACTTCTATTACTGAGATTCGATATAGTATGCCAACGTCTGGAAACCGGGATCCCTAGACTAGGAATGAGTCTACTCTGAGCTGTAGAGTCACGAGTTATTTAAAGTTTTATATCGATTTATGTTTTCAGATTTAATACATGTGATTGATATTTGTTTCGTGCTTTTATATCGATTATATGATTGCATGTTTTGTTGATTTATACTGGGATGTATTTCTCACTGGAATTATCCAGCTGTTGTCGTGTTTGTATGTGTGCATGGCAACAGGTGGGACAGGATCGGGGTCAGGAAGAAGATGAGAGAGATCGTGATTAGAGTGGAGACTTCGGACTTTGATGTAAATAGGGTTTGGAACACTTGAAATTTAGTTGTTACACCTTAGTCTGAGTTTGATGTTTGTTGTACAAGACTTGTACTATTATACTGATATGTATAATTAGATTGATAAAATTACGTTCTGCACTATATTAAAAAAAAAAAAAATTGTAGACCCATATAATTACATTGATCCAATTATCCCAATGACGATTAAGAAGATGATTAGCGTCCGGGTCCCCACACATAAAATCTATTCCCCAACAATCAAAGATTTCAATTTCAATAATAAGATTCAAAGGCATCATGTTTCTTTTTAAAATCGCACTCAATTTTTGACAATTTTCACAGATCTTGCAAATTTTGTGGGTGTCTTTAAACAAAGTGGGCCAATAAAATCCACACTGCAAGATTTTTGCAGCTGTTTTCTTTGAAGAAAAATGTCCTCCGCATGCTTCTGAATGACAAAATTTAATGACACTACTTACCTCATTGCCGGGTATGCAACGTCGAAAAATTTGATCTGAACAATACTTGAACAGATACAGATCATCCCAATAAAAGTTTTTTACCTCATTCAAAAATTTTCTTTTATTTGAGAACTCCATTGCGATGGCAATTTTTCTGTCACAAGAAAATTTACTATGTTAGCAAACCAAGGTGTAGTAGTAGCTGAAAATAGATGTTCATCAGGAAAATTATCGTTAATTGGTGTCATTTCACAAGATGATCCTGTTACTAGTCTCGATAAATGATCGGCTACGACATTCTCGGTTCCTTTTTTATCTTTGATCACAATGTCAAATTCTTGGAGCAACAAAATCCATCGTATCAGTCGTGGCTTTGCATCCTGTTTGGTCAACAAATATCTAATAGCAGAATGATCAGTAAACACGATAGTTGTTGATCCAATCAAATAAGAACGAAATTTATCTAATGCAAATATTACAGCAAGTAGTTCTTTTTCAGTTGTGGAGTAATTCATTTGAGCATTGTTTAAAGTTCTACTTGCATAATATATCACATAAGGCTTACCGTTTCTTCTTTGACCCAATACTGCACCGACTGCATAATCACTCGCATCGCACATGATTTCAAATGGTAAAGACCAATCAGGAGGTTGCATGATAGGAGCTGATGTTAAATGTCGAATGATTTTATCAAAAGCATTTTGACATTCTTGAGTCCACTCAAATGCACTGTCTTTTGTTAAGAGGTTACAAATGGGTTTAGAGATTAAACTAAAGTCCTTTATAAACCTCCTATAAAATCCAGCATGTCCCAAAAATGAGCGAATTTCTTTAATGGTTTTTGGAGGGGGTAAATTGGCAATGACATCAACTTTTGCTTTATCAACTTCAATTCCATGAGATGACACGACATGTCCCAAAACAATTCCAGAAGTAATCATGTAATGACATTTTTCCCAATTTAAAATAAGACCTTTTTCCTCGCATCTTTTTAAAACTTTTTCCAAATTTTCAAGACAATTATCAAATGTATTCCCAAAGACAGTTAAATCATCCATGAAAATTTCCAAACAATTTTCAACCATGTCGCAAAAAATGCTTAGCATACATCTTTGAAATGTTGCTGGGGCATTGCATAATCCAAATGGCATCTTTCTAAATGCAAATGTTCCAAAAGGACATGTGAATGTAGTTTTATCTTGATCTTCGAGTGCAATGGGAATTTGATAATAACCTGAATATCCATCAAGAAAACAGTAGTATGGATGACCTGCTACTCTTTCTAAAATTTGATCCAAAAATGGTAATGGAAAATGATCTTTTCTAGTGGCGTCATTTAATTTTCTATAATCAATACACATCCGCCAACTAGATGGGACTCGACTTGTTAACAATTCACCTTTTTCATTTTTTATCACTGTGATGCCAGATTTTTTCGGAACTACTTGTGTTGGGCTTACCCACTTACTATCAGAAATAGGGTAGATAATCCCAACATCAAGTAGTTTGAGAACTTCAGTTTTCACAACATCTTTCATGTGTGGATTTAATCTCCTTTGTGGTTGTTGAGATGTTTTTGCATTTTCTTCTAAGTGAATTTTGTGAGTGCAAATTAGTGGATTAATGCCCTTGAGATCTTTTAGTGTCCAACCAATTGCATTTTTATGTCTTTTAAGCATATCAACTAATTTACCTTCTTCATCACTTGCTAGTTTGGAAGAAATTACCACCGGATATGTTTCATCTTCTCCAAGAAATGCATACTTCAATTCTTCTGGCAAGGGTTTTAACTCCAATATGGGTGGTTCGTCTTTGTTCTCATATTTTGCATCAAATTCTTTCTCTGATCCTGGTAACGAGTGATACCTGATAAAATCATCAAGATCAATTTCAATATTTTCTTTAACAGTTTCAATTGAACAAATATCTAATTGATCACGAGTACTCCCTTCTTGAATGTTTTCTTCCACAAGAGTTTCAATAAGATTTTCATCTTCACTTTCATCTCCTTTGTCATGTGGTTGCTTACAAAGATTAAACACATTAAGCTCCAAGGTCATGTTACCAAATGACAACTTCATTATTCCATTCCTGCAATTTATAAGAGCATTAGAAGTTGCTAAAAATGGACGACCTAAAATTACAGGAATTGCATTACAAGCTTCGATAGGTTGTGTATCTAAAACTATGAAATCGACAGGATATACAAAGTTATCAACTTGGACCAACACGTCTTCTACCATACCTCTTGGCACTTTAACAGATCTATCAGCAAGTAAAAGTGTTACCGAAGTAGGTTTTAACTCGCCTAGATTGAGTTCTTGATAAACTGAATATGGAAGTAAATTCACACTAGCTCCAAGGTCAAGCAAGGCTTTTTTAATCTTTCGTTCTCCAATAATACAAGAAATAGTAGGACAACCAGGGTCTTTGTATTTCAAAGCATTATTATTTTGAATGATTGCACTTACTTGTTCGGCTAAAAATGCTTTCTTTTTCACATTCAATTTTCTTTTCACAGTGCACAAGTCTTTCAAAAATTTGGCATATGATGGTACCTGTTTTATTGCATCTAATAAAGGAATATTAACTTTTACTTGTTTAAAAATATCATATATATCAGAATTCAAATTTGATTTTTTTGTATTTTTCAATGCATGAGGGAATGGTGGTGACACTGTCTGTTGAACCTCCTCTTCGCAAGTTATGGGTTCCACTTCCTTACCCTTTGGAGTTGATTTATCATCATCTTCACAAGGTTCAAGAATGGATTTTTCCACAACCTTACCACTTCGAAGGGTAATAACAGATTTTACCTGATCCATCGGTTGAGTTCCAGAAGTTCCAGTTTGTGAATGATGATCCTTGGGATTAGGCAGAGGTTGTGAAGGAAATTTACCTTTTTCATGAACATTAAGTGCAGATGCAAATTTAGCAAGAGTATCTTTCAAATCTGTCATGGTTTGAGCAGTTTGAGTATTGATAGACTCTTGCTTTGCAATGAAAGAATTCAATATATCTTCCAAATTCCTTTTAGGTGGAGGAACATAAGGTGCATAATTTTGAAAATTTTGTTGATTTTGGAAATGTGGTTGTGAAAATTGTGCAGCATTATCATTCCTCCAACTAAAATTTGGATGATTTCGCCAACCTGGATTGTAACTTTGAGAAAATGGTTCAAAATTTGGCCTTTTGAGATTGTTTAAAACATTGGCTTGTTCATGGAGACATTCTTTAAAAGAAGGCAAAGTGGGACAATCTTTTGTAGAATGATCACTTGTATCACAGATGTGACATGCAATTTCTTGAACAGATTTTAATTGACCATTCTTTTTCAATTCAAGTGCCTCAACTTTTCTTGCCAAAGAGGTAAATCTAGCTTGAAGATCATGTTCATCTTTGAGAGTGTACATACCTCCACCAGATGTAGGAGATTGAATCTTGTTTGATGGTTCGATTGTACCGATAGTGTCCCAATTTTGAGCATTTTCAGCTAATGAATCGAGATACTCAATTGCCTTATTTGGATCTTTATCTTCAAATGTTCCATTACACATAAATTCAATCATTTGCCTATCTTTAGGTGTTAATCCTTCATAAAATTGAGAAACAACTCTCCAAATTTCAAAACCATGATGTGGGCAAAGATTAAGCAATTCTTTATATCTATCCCAACACTGATAAAAAGTTTCTCCTTGTTTTTGAGTGAAAGTGATGATTTGCCTTTTGAAAGAATTTGTTCTATGAGATGGAAAAAACTTTTTCAAAAATTGTTGTTGCAATTCATCACATGTTCGAATGGATCCCAATCTAAGATTTTGTAGCCAAGTTTTAGCTTTATCTTTCAAAGAAAAAGGAAAAAGTTTAAGTCGAATGGTGTTCATGCTACAATTAAGATCATTATATGTATTGCACACTTCTTCAAACTCTCGTAATGAATGTATGGATTTTCAGAATCTAAACCATGAAAGTTGGGTAAAAGTTGGATAATACCAGGCTTAAAATGTAAATGAAATGCATCAGGGGGAAAAACTAGACATGAAGGTGCACTAGTATGTGTAGAATTCATGTGATCTCTAAGTGTTCTTCGTCTATCATGATCATGTTGAGATTGAATTTCATCTTCATTTTCTTGGATGGGTTCTTCCGCCATGTTTTGTGAAAATAAATGGTTATTTCGAATGAGTCGACCACTAAGTGTACATAACTAAATAATGCTTATGCAAATGCAAATGCAAAAGAATAAAAACACACAAAAGCAATAAAAATTCAAATAAAGAAAAATAAACTATAAACAAAATTAAATAGACCTGAAATTAAATGATACTTCCCCGGCAACGGCGCCAAAAACTTGTTGTCACTTTGATTGTTGCACTCCCAAGAGCAGGTTGTCCACAAGTAGTATAATTCGGTGAGTCCGATATCGTATCCACAGGGAAGTTAAGGTAATTACAAGTCCACTACAATGTCTTTTTGTTTTGTTTTTGTTTTTGTTTCTTTTTAATTTTAATTGTTTGAATCTTTAATGGGTAAATTTTAATTGTTCAAATTTTAATTTAAGTAGTTGAGATTAAAGGATCCACTCTTGGTATTTTAATAAAGTTAACATTAACAAACAATATTGAAATCCACTTAATAAAATGGTTCCAATATATTAAATAATCATATTTATATTATGTTATAAATTATTATCTTATAAGTATATAATATATACCAAAACTTATAAATGTGGTCAAGTATTTATTGTGCTATATATATATTTGTAAACACTAAATCAAGGTTCCCACTTTAAATGGTTGGTAAAACCAAACTAACATTTAAATGGTACCAAGAAATTAATATTATGATATATTTATATATAGTAAATCAAGGTTCTCACTTTAAATGGTTGGTAAAATCAAACAAACATTTAAATGGTTCCAAAAATTTAATATTATAATATATTCATATATAATAAATCAAGGCATCCACTTTAAATGGTTGGTAATACCAAACAAACATTTAAATGGTTCCAAGAATTTAGTGTAACATATAGCAACAATAAATCAACTCCCACTTATAAGTAGGGTATAAAAATGCTTTAAAAAATAAATATAACATAAACAATAAATAATGATTAAATAATATAAAGCATAGATTACCTTTTAATAACTTATTATCATGCCAAGAGTTTCACCTTATCATCTCAACTTTAGGAAGTTAGCTATTCATTATTCAAAGTGTAAAACTTTGATTATGAAATTAACAGGCTAATTGTATTTAAATGAAGAAATAAAAGAAAAATATAAAGAGAAATATTATGAACTCAAAGGTTTGTTTATAGAATGAGGGATATCTCAATACATTACAATGCACCCCTATTTATAGCCAAATTTGGGAAGACAACCACAAATAAAATATTATTTTTTTACACATAAGTCTTCATTGGTGTTCCAAGATATTATATTATATTACACATCACTTTTGAAAATCTTCTTCTCCGAATTTGCTTCTTCATATAAAAAAAAACATGTGGATAATTGAGTTGTCTAGTTGTGGTATTTTTTACAAACCATTTGACCAAGTAATTTGAGAGATATGATCAAAATACTAGAGCATAGTAAAACTGCCACTCCTTTGGTAACTTTATCTGTTGCTTAATTTGATCCCAATTGTGAGAGGATTTTTGTAATGCCCGTGGCCTGTTCCCGAACCAACTGGCGGGAGTCGGTTATCCCATGGCCCATTACTCAATGACTCCTCCAGCCCAGGCACTGGAGTTTGTGCCTCCCCAGACTCGAACCTAAGATCTCTTGGACATATAAGTATCTATATGTCCAGGAGATCTTAGGTTCGAGTCTGGGGAGGTACAAACTTCAGTGCCTGGGCTGGAGGAGTCATTGAGTAATTGGCCAAGGGATAACCGACTCCCGCAAGTTGGATCGGGAACAGCCCATGGGCATTACAATAAAAATGCAGCTCAATTGGTCCCAGACTTGTGCTAAGTATCTATATGTCCAGGAGATCTTAGGTTCGAGTCTGGGGAGGTACAAATTCCAGTGCTTGGGCTGGAGAAGTCATTGAGTAATGGGCCATGGGATAACCGACTCCCGCCAGTTGGATCGGGAACAGCCCATGGGCATTACAATTTTTATCTCATGCTTGTCAACAATATTGTAGATATTATAATCAACTTTCTACAGGTCCAAGAGTCATCTTAATCTCATTTGCAACGCCAAGTTTATTCTTGTTTTATCGAACCTGTAAAAAATAGTAAAAACTTGTAATTACACAACAACTTATATTTTATACAATTTATTATAAAACATATAATATTTAAACATTTAATAAAACAAAAACTATATAATTATATTATAAAACATTTATTTAATGTACAATTTTTATGTTTATCACATTCGACTAACTTTGAAACATATCTAACATAAACAAATTTTTTTGTTTCTTTTTAGAACATATTGATTGATGGATTTTTTTTAGAACAATTTATAGTACATCAATCAAATCTAGAAAAAAAACAATTACAATGAACAAAGAACTTTGCAGTCCGTTATTTATCTTCTTTTTTTTTATAATTAATATTTTTTTATAGGGGAGTTATATTATTGTAATTAATCATTTTTTAATAATCAATAAAAGTTTATTAATTGTTTTCTCATTTTCACCACTTACTCACAAAAGATGTTAGAGTATATATTATACTTTTACAAAAAGAATTCTTTCAATTATACATGTTACAAGCATACAAACCATATCTTTTAACTATATTATCATAAAAATTTTAGAAATTATTTTATTTGAAAACACACACAATTATATATATATATATATATATATACACACACACACACACACATATATAAACATCTATTATACATTTTATATAAATTGGTACATAAGAAAAACTAATTTTTCTTGTAATCTGTAATTTGAATATAATGAATATTAAAATCTAGCGTATTGTGATTTTCCAATAATTATTAACTAATGCGTCTCAGGTGCATTTTACTGACAGCTTACTCGTCATTGAACTAAAAATCATAATTATTGTTATTACTATATATATGAATATATATATATATATATATATATTTTATATAAAAACAAACTAAGAGGAGAAGAAGAAGAGGAGATTTTTCATACCTTAAAAAGAAAAAAATTAAAACATATCGTTGAATCATAAGTTCAGCATCACATGATTTTTCTTTTCTTACTCTTGGATGTTGGCCAATTAAGTTGAGATAAAAATAGATCTAGTTCATGACTAACATCCTTCGCGAAGCTAATGAAATAAATCCCTGTTCCACAACATCATCAAGAAACGATAGCAGTTTATCATAATAATTGTTAACATTTAACAAACCAATTGGCTTATTGTGGATATTTAATTGTGCCCAACAAACAGTATGAAATATTTCTTCCAAAGTACCGAAACCTCCTGACAAAGCAATGAAAGCATCTGAATGTTTAATCATTTGAGTAATTCGTTTATACACGTTGTCCACTTTCATTTCTTCTCCTATTGTTGGTCCAGTAAGACTGGCTAAGGTAATCGGCATCATGCCTAAGACTTTACTTCCACCTGCATGCGCAGCTTTTGCAACTTTTCCCATGAGACCAACTTCACCACCACCATATACCAAATGAATCTTTGTTTTAGCAAGTGTTATTAAAAGATTTTCTGCTACCTCTTCATAAATTGAATCTTTTCCTGCACTAGATCCACAAAATACACAAATATTTTTTATTTTACTTACCGTGGACGTCGACATGTTGAGAAATATGTTTTCTGCAATTTTTAAATCACAACATATGAATTTACAAGCGTAACATGCCAAAAGTCAATATTTGAACAGAAAATTATTATTATTAAAAGAAAATAAAAATGACATAAATTAAAACACATATATACAGCGTAGTTGTGATTGTGACTCACATCTTCCTCTGATTTTATGTTCAGTAACGGCTTCAATGCCTTCTATGAGTCGAGGATATGCTTCCCATCCAATTTTCTTATAAATTGGCAAACAGGGTCTTTTAACGTCAGATTCCCGAGACGAAATTGTATATATATATTTACTTATCTAAACAGATATGCGTTACTACAGTAGGATCTTTATAAGGCTGATTCCACCATCCATATTGATATTCCTCATGTTAAAATTGCCACCATAGTTTAAAAAGTTCATTTTGCACGTACCCACTAGAATGCGTATCAAGAACCTCTAGAAAATTATCCAAAGGCTCTTTACTCAGATCATTCTTAATGAATCAAAATTTTATCTTCTCTATTCATTGATGTCATTCCAACATTTTTGTATTTCCCTTTACAAGTCCACCTTGCACACTTATGACATCCACTTATACGTTTAGCTCTTCGCTTTTTGTCATATGTGCTTTTACCAAATCCTGGCATATGTCTTATTATTATTTCACTTGCTTCCCTAACCAATCAGACTTTTGCTTCAATTATCAAACGGATATCATTCGGTATGCCATATGACATCATCAACCTTAGTCGCTCACATCTAGCTTTATAAATTTTTTTCAACGCATTATCAGGTAAACAAGCAAAATATTTACGAAGATTCACAATACATGCATCCATATTATTATTATTATTATTATATATTTCAATTATTTTGGAAAAACTGAAAAAACCGACTTAGATAGTCACGGAGTACCGTTATCAGCCACTTAACCGGGAAATGAACTAGAATCTGCAAAAACAAAATGAAAATATCAACCAACTATTGTGGATCATATGAAGGCATAAAATCATCATTAAGAATCTCATTTTCTATAAAAAGCTTAAGTTTTTGCCCATTAACTTGAAACACGTCATTATTTTTAGGATTTTCAATATCAACAGCACCATGAGGATAAACAAATTTAACTATAAATGGTCTTGACCATCTCGATCTTAGTTTTCCTGGAAATAAATGCAAACGAGAATTATAAAGTAAAACTTTTTGTCCAATTTCAAATGACTTTTTCAAAATATTTTTATCATGAAATGCTTTAGTTTTATCTTTATAAATCTTTGAATTTTCATATGCATCATTTCTTAATTCTTCAAGTTCATTTAATTGCAATTTTCTTAATTTAGATGCATCATCTAAATTAATATTAAATGCTTTAATTGCCCAATAAGCTTTATGTTCAAGTTCAACCGGTAAATGACAATGCTTACCAAAAACTAACCTATATGGTGACATCCCTAATGATGTCTTAAATGCAGTTCTATATGCCCATAATGCATCAGTTAATCATAAAGACCAATCTTTTCGATTTGGATTAACTGTTTTTTCTAAAATTTGTTTTATTTCTCTATTTGCAAGTTCAACTTGACCATTACTTTGAGGATGATATGGGGTAGAAACTTTATGTGTAATGCCATATTTTCTTAACAAAGAAGAAAATGATTTATTTATAAAATGACTTCCCTCATCACTAATTATTGCTCTAGGTATTCCAAATCGACTAAAAATATTTTCTTTTAAAAATTTTATAACAACTTTATGATCATTAGTTCTACATGCAATTGCTTCAATCCATTTTGAAACATAATCAACAGCGACAAAAATGTACGTATATCCAAAAGATAATGGAAATGGACCCATAAAATTTATCCCCCAACTATCGAATATTTCATTAATTATGATTCGATTTAAAGGCATCATGTTTCGTTTTGAAATTGATCCCATCTTCTGACAGTTTTAACAAGATTTGAAAAATAATTGCGTATCTTTGAATAAAGACGACCAATAAAATCCACATTGTAAGATTTTTGCAGCTGTTTTATTAGATGAAAAATGACCTCCACATGCTTCAGAATGACAAAATTTAATAACATTACTTACTTCATTATCGGGTATGCATCGTCGAAACATTTGGTCAGAACAATACTTAAACAAGTAAGGATCATCCCAATAAAATTTTTAACTTCTATCAAGAATTTATTCTTATCATGTGAATTCCAACGAAAATGCATTTTATTAGTCACAATAAAATTTACAATGTTAGCAAACCAGAGCATAATAGTAGCATAAAACAATTGATCATCAGGAAAATTTTCATTTATTGGTATTTGATTATGAGATGATTCAGTCATTATTCTAGATAAATGATCGGCTACGACATTTTCTTTTCCTTTTTTATCTTTAATTATAATATCAAATTCTTGTAACAATAAAATCCAACGTATTAATCTTGGCTTAGCATCATGTTTATTTGATAAATATTTTACAGAATGATCAGTGTACACAATAGTAGTAGAACCAATTAAATAAGATCGAAACTTATCTAATGGAAATACTACTGAAAGTAATTCTTTTTTAGTAGTTGAATAATTTATTTGGGCACTATTTAAGGTTCTACTAGCATAATAGATTGCATACGGTTTTCCTTCTTTTCTCTGTCCTAACACAGCTCCTACAGCATAATCACTTGCATCACACATTAATTCAAATTGTAAAGACCAATCTGGAGGTTGTAAAATAGGTGATGTAATTAAAAGATTAATTATTTTTTAAAAAGCATTTTCACATTTCTGAATCCATTCAAATTGTGTATCTTTTGTTAAAAGATTCGAAATTGGTTTAGATATTATTCTGAAATTTTTTATAAACCTTCTATAAAAACCTGCATGACCCAAGAATGATCGAACTTCTTTGACCGTTTTTGGTGATGTTAAATTAGCAATAACTTCAACTTTGGCTTTATCAACTTCAATTCCTTTTTCAGATATCACATGACCTAACACAATCCCAGATTTAACCATATAATGACATTTTTCCCAATTGAAAACAATATTTTTTTCTTCACATCGTTTTAATACTTCTTCTAGGTTTTCAAGACAATTTTCAAATGAGTTTCCAAAAACAGTTATATCATCCATAAAAATTTCTACAAATTCTTCAATCATATCACTTAAAATACTTAACATGCATCTTTGAAAAGTAGTCGGAGCATTACATAAACAAAATGGCATTCTTTTAAATGCAAAATTTCCGAAAGGACAAGTGAAAGTAGTTTTTTCTTGATCTTCTAATGATATCGGTATTTGATAATACCCCGAATACCCATCAAGAAAACAATAATAAGAATTTCCTGCTACTTTTTCTAGAATTTGATGTAAAAATGGTAGTGGAAAATGATCTTTTCTAGTTGCATCATTTAATTTTCTATAATCAATACACATACGCCAACTAGATGGAATCCTAGCTTGTAATAACTCTCCCTTTTCATTTTTTATAACAGTGATGCTTGACTTTTTAGGTACTACTTGTGTTGGACTTACCCATTTACTATCTGAGATTGGATTGATAATTCCAGCGTCTAATAGTTTTAATACTTCACTCTTGACAACTTCCTTCATATGTGGATTTAACCTTCTTTGTGGTTGTTGATATGTTTTAGCATTTTCTTCCAAATGAATTTTATGTGTGCAAATTAAAAGATTTATACTTTTTATATCTTTCAAAGTCCATCCAATTGAATTTTTGTATTTTTTAAGTAATTTAATTAAATCTTCTTCTTGATTTGGTAGAAGAGTGGAAGAAATTACAACATGAAATGTTTTATTTTCACCAAAAAATACATATTTCAATTCAAATAGTAAAACTTTTAATTCAAGTTTTGTATTATCATCTTTTTTAAAATTATTTTCAGACTCAAAATTTTCTATTGAAAAAACTTCAGATTGTTGATTTAAGTTTTCTTCTTGTATATTTTCTTCCACAATTGTTTCAATTTCATTATCATATTCATTTTCATTAATACTTGGTTGTTTACATAAATTGAACACATTAAGTTCTAGAATCATATTTCCAAAAGAAAATTTCATTATTTCATTTCGACAATTAATTAAAGCATTTGAAGTTGCTAGAAATGGTCATCCCAATATTACTAGAATTTCATTATGTACTTCTATTGGTTGTGTATCAAAAACAATAAAATCTACAGGATATATGAATTTATCAACTTGAACCAATACATCTTCTACAATACCTCTAGGTATTTTGATTGACCTATCCGTCAGTAAGAGAGTAACAGAAGTGGGTTTTAATTCTCCTAAATTAAGTTTTTCATAAACTGAATAAGGAAGTAAATTTACATTTGCTCCCAAATCAAACAAAGCTTTTTTAATTTTATTTTCTCCAATAATACATGAAATTGTTGGACAACCAGGATCTTTATATTTTAAACTAGAATTATTTTGAAGAATAGAACTTACTTGTTCAGCCAAGAATGCTATCTTCTTCACATGCAATTTTCTCTTCACAGTACATAAGTCTTTTAAAAATTTTGCATATGAAGGTACTAATTTAATATCATCTAATAATGGAATATTTATCTTTACTTGTTTAAAAACTTCATAGATATTAGAATCATTTTTTTGTTTTTTATGATTTGTTAATGCATGAGGAAATGGTGGAGGTTTATTTGATTCATTTACTATTTCAGATGATTTATCATTCAACATATTATTTTTAGAATTTAAGGTATCATCATTATCAAAAATATCAGGATTATCTTCCTTACTCTTTGATTTTAAATGATCCTTGTTTTCATTACTATATGGATCATTAACTATTTTACCACTTCTAAAGGTAATAACAGATTTTATTTGATCAATTTTTTCATTTTTTAATTCTTGATTTTGATTTTTAGGATTAGATTGAGGTTGAGATGGAAATTTTCCTTTTTCATGAATATTAAGTGCAAATGCAAATTTTGCAAGAGTTTCCTTCAAATCAGTCATAGATTGACTGTTTTGAATATTGATAGATTCTTGCTTTTGGATAAATGCATGAATTACATCTTCAAAGTTTTTTCTTGGAGGTGTAACATAAGGAATATAACCTTGATGATTTTGGTTATTTTGAAAGTATTGTTGTGAGGGTTGTGCATTATTATCATTTCTCCAACTAAAATTAGGATGATTTTTCCATCCAGGGTTATATGATGTTGAAAAAGGATCTAGTATTGGTTTTTTATAATTGTTAACATAATTTGCTTGTTTATGGAGACATTCTTTAAATTAAGGTAATGTTGGACAATCTTTTGTAGCATGATCATGTGTATCACATATATGACAAACAATTTCTTGAATACTTTTTAATTGACCACTCTTTTTCATTTCTAATGACTCAATTTTTCCCGCTAAAGATGCAAGTTTAGCTTGAATATCTATATCATCTTTAAGATTATAGATACCATCCCCATTTGTTGAATTATTGATTTTAGTTGTTGGTGGTTCTATTGTGCCTATATTATCCCAGTTTTAAGCATTTTCTGCTAATGAATCCAAATACTCGATAGCTTCATTTGGGTTTTTATCTTCAAAAATTCCATTACACATGAATTCAATCATTTGCCTATCTTTAGGTATTAGACCTTCATAAAAGTGAGAAACTATTCTCCATGTTTCAAAACCATGATGTGGGCATGTATTAAGTAATTTTTTATATCTATCCTAACATTGATAAAATGTTTCTCCTTGATTTTGAGAAAAAATAGTAATTTGTCTTTTAAAAGAGTTTGTTCTATGGGAAGGAAAAATTTTTTTGAGAAATTGTTGTTGCATTTCTTCCCATGATCTTATTGAACTTGATCTCAAATTTTGTAGCCATGTTTTAGCTTTATCTTTTTAAAAAAAAAGGGAAAATCTTTAATCGAACTATATTCATGCTACAATTTTGATCATTATAAGTGTTACAAACTTCCTCAAATTCTCTTAGATGTAAATATGGATTTTTAGAATCTAAGCCATGAAAATTTGGTAAAAGTTGAATAATTTGAGGTTTAAAGTTGAAATTAGATGCATCGGGAGGAAAAACTAAATAAGATGGGGCACTAGTTCTAATAGGGTTCATATGGTGCCTAAGTGTTCTTAATTGATCATATTCTTGATTATTATTATTATTGTTATTATTGTTATCATTAATTTGATTATTTGAATTATCATCCATTTTTAAATTATTTTCAGATACTCGAATAAGTCTACCACTTTTTTTTCGACTCCAAATACTCATACAAAAAAAAACAACACAATACTTATAAATAAAACATAATTAACAAATATAAACTTAATTTAAAGCTCCCCGACAATGGCGCCAAAAACTTGCTACTACTTAAATTATAATTCACCCAAGTGTAGGTTGTCTGCAAGTAATATATTTCGTAAGTACGAGATCGATCCACAAAGAGGTTATTTAAAGTTTAAATTTATTAATTTATAGATTACCAAATGCAAGAACGAAGTTTACAAATTATAAATTTTGTCAAGGCTCGAGGATTTATTCTTGGTTTATGCAATATTGTTTAAATAAAGTAAAACATAGGAAACCACCATAAATAATGGTTCCAAGAAAATTAAATATTTAAACACACACCTAATATAATATAGTTCCCACTATAAAAAATACCAATTCACCGATATTTTATATATGGTACATATGATTATATATAGAACTATATAAATAAATAACTGCATAAAATAAATGTTAAATTAAATCATTATATTTCATTAAGAACAACCAGCAGAGCCACGCTATTGCCTAAATGAAATATATGATTTAATAAGTTAGATGCGGAAAGTAAAAGTTAGTTGCGATAAAGTAAATGTTAGATGCGGAAAGTAAAAATTAGTTGCGATAAAGTAAATGTTAGATTGTTAGATATTAGTATTAAACCATAATATTTCATTTAGAACAACCGGCAGAGCCACACTATCGACTAAATAAAATATATATATATATAATATAAAAATAATAATTGATGAAATATTTGTAGTATCAAAATTAAACAACAAATCAAGATAACCACTTCAATGGTATCAAACATTTGATGTAAATTGATAACAACAAATAATTCATTTTTATACCTACAATAAAAAAGAAATTAGCAAAATGAAAAGAAATAAAGAAATAATATACAAAATATAAACAATCTTACTTCACCAAGAATTCACCCTCTTCACCTTGTCATAATAGATTTAGCTTTCCATGAACTTACTTTTGATCAACACTAAAAACATCACTCATAATTTGGAAAATGAAAAATATATTGGAACTTAGAACTTTTATACACACTCACGCTATATTTTACAATGAGATAGAATGATTCTCAAGCTAGCACAAGGCCTCTATTTATAGGCCAAATGAGAGAAAGAGTCAAAAATTTTATTAATGCCATGTAGTTGTAATAGTAGTATTTGTCTCCTCCAACTTCAATTTCATGTCCCTTTTTTCAATGCTTTGTTCGCGACTTTAATCACCGAATTTGACTCAACTCAAAACAGTAAACATGTGGGGAATTGTCTGTAGATGAATTTGGCCACTTGGTTCATCTCATTTGGTTAAATATTGATATATGTATGATTTTTTTACTATATGCTGTCATGGTAAAAGTAAATTTGTCCTCCTTTTGATATTTTCACAATTTGATCACAACTTTTTAGGCAATCGTGTCTTCTGCAAAGTTGTAGATAATCTCTCAAGGATTCCAAAAATGTTTGAATCACCTCCATTTGAATTTTTTAGCTTGAGTTATCATTATTTTACCAACACGTAGAAAACCTGAAAATAAAACATATTTAGTAAGACATTTAAATATAAACACACAATACTAAAATAATATAACTTTATAATTATAATGAAACTTAAATTTTAAAATATAGGTTTTAACATATAATAAATTATTAATTTTAAGTTTCATCAGTTATCCTGCACGAGTATTATTTGACACCGGTGCATCCCATTCATTCATTTCTGAATCATTCATTACATCACATTCTTTGACTTCTATTGTACTATCTACATCAATTTATGTTGCTACTCCGATGAGTAAGATCACCATGTCTACTCGAATGATATTGGATTTCGTGTTGAATTGTGAAGATAATGAACTGCGTTTGAACCTTATTGTTCTACCGATGCAAGATTTTGATTGTATCGTGGGAATGGATACACTGACAATATACCGTGCCACCATTGATTGTTTCCATGGGATAGTCCATTTTTGTCTTAACTCTGGGACAAAATGGAATTTCTATGGTAAGGGCTCACGTGCCAAAATTCCTCTAATATCATCCTTGGAAATGTCGCGTTTATTATTCCAAGGGAATGAAGGATACTTTGTGTATGCTGTCGACACCGAGAAATCAGAATCAACATTGTCTGAAATCCTGGAGGTGAATGAATTTCAAGATATTTTTCCCGATGAAATACCTGGATTTCTCCACCCAGAGAAATAGAATTCTTGATAGAATTAATTTCTGGAACAATTCTTATTTCTAGAGCACCATACCGAATGGCCCCATTAGAATTTACACAAATTTTGAAATCCAGACAAATGGTCATCGATGGCCACAAGTCAGGATCCAAAATAGTTGCCGATGATTCCCTACGATTAAATGGTAGTCTAGTTGTTCCAGAAAAATCAGATTTGCGACTAGAACTTTTGGAGGAGGCCCATTGCAGCCGTTACAGTATCCATCCAAGAGGAAAGAAAATGTATGCATGTTTGAGACTCCAGTTTTGGTGGAAGAGAATGAAGAAAGACATATCTGAATTTGTGTCTAGATGTCTCAAATGTCAACAAGTCAAAGCCGAGAGGAAGGAACCCGGAGGACTCCTATGAACTCTCGAAATTCCCAAATGGAATTGGGAGCATATTACAATGGATTTTGTTACTCATTGACCTAGTTCTTTAAGAGGATGCGATTTTATATGGGTTGTAGTGGATCGCCTATCAAAATATGCACATTTTATTCCGTACGAGCCGACATACACTTATAGCAAAATGGCTTGTCTCTATATTGACAATATAATGAGACTTCATGGAATTCCTGTCACCATTGTTTCTAATAGAGACACAAGATTTACTTCAAAATTTTGGGTATGTTTTCAAGAAGCATTAGGTTCAAGATTGTCTATGAGTACTACATATCACACACAGACTGACGGTCAGTCTGAACGAACTATTCAAACTCTGGAAGATATGCTTCAAGGTGTTATTATGGATTTTCATGTTGGATGGAAAGATGCTTTATCACTTGTAGAATTCTCATACAATAACAGTTTCCAACGTAGTATTGGAATGGCACCATTTGAAGCCTTATATGAAAGAAAATGTGGATCACCATTATTTGGGATGAGATAGGTGAAAAGCAACTGACTGGGCCAAAACTAATACATGAAATGAACGTTAAAATCCATTTGATAAGAAGACGAATAAATTCTGCTCGAGACCGACGAGCTAGTTACGCGGATCGGCGACGGAGGCCGCTTGTAGAGGCCAAAAAATCCTTACTTGAAAATTTACGGAAAATTTAAATTTTTTTCTTTTAGAATAAAAGGAGTGCCTCATTCATACCAAAAACTGATAAAATATTTAACGTTCAAAACAGCAGCGGAAGAAATTATTACTTGCCAAAATAACAAGTTAAAGTATTCAATAACTAATAAAATATTTGAGCATCAAAATGGCAAGTGCTGAAACTGAGGTCCTCGGGTGCCACTACTGCCGACTCGAGCTAGCTCACTGGTCCCCGCCCTCGATCCCGACATCATCAGTACCTACAACAATCAAGTCTAGTGAGTCTAAAGACTCAACATGCATATATCGTAAATAACGAGTAAATATAGTAAAATTGCATGGGAGTAAAATTTCATGTCATGAGGCATATCGTAAAATGTCGTGTCATGATTAATTATAATACGTGCATAGCTGAACTGAAAATCATAGTGAAACTGTTTGCTCCTTGGAGCCCTGTACTGAAATAGCATATAATAATTTTCTGTGAGATTATGGTCTACGCAAGTGGTCCCTGAACTGAACTGAACTGAGCTGACCGATACTGGTGACCGGACCGATACTGGGGATCGGATTTNAAAATATGCAATAGATTTATGGGACCAAACTATACAATAACCTTCAAAAATGTGACAATTACGCCTACCGACTTCGTATTAAATCATGACTCCGAGCCAACCCGAACCAACACTGAACCATCATGTAGTCATGATTAAAATATGTCTAAAATGATCAAATAATGCTCCTAAAATGGTGAGGGCCGAAATCTTGGTGAATGGAGGCCAAAACATGAAACGCTCTTTCGAGAGTCAATTTTGCACATCGCACCGTAAATTCTCGTACGACCTCAAAAATGATCCGAATCACAAACGGCCAAAAACATGACCTTCTTAACTTGGTGAGGCACTGTCCAGTCCAAGGCCATGGGCTAAAAGCCAACCGAGAACTCGAACGACGCCTGAGAACAACAGCACACTTGCTGTCAAAATTACAGCAGCTGCACACTTGCTTTTCTTGTGTCGTTTTCGAGACTACCGGCCATTGGGGCTTGAACCACCGACCAGAGGCTCTTACCAACCTCCCAAGGAATGATTTGAACCATGGCTAAGGATGATTTGAAAATGATTCATCAATATTTCGGTTTTTACATGAAAGGATGATCATGAAACATCAAAATGATGATAGAATGACTTGATTGAAGAGTCAAGGAAGGATATATGCATGCCTGGTTTCGTTTGAAAGAAAAACGAAAAGAAGAGATGATCCGGCGCGGAGGAGGTGGAGTAATCTTCTTTCCTTTTCTTCTACTAATTTTTCTCTCTAGTTTTAGCTATGTAACCCACGGTTTTTTACTCTGAAAAAGCTCTCTGATTTTGTTGGATAGGGGAGGAGAATATTGGTTAAGGGAGTGAGGGAGGTGGGTGCAAAATATAGGGAACAAATCAAGACCAAGTCTACATTTCTTTGAAATTTGAATTGTTGGTTGCTATCAAATATTGTTGGGGAGTTATTAGAGGTGAGTGGCCGAATTCCTCATGCTATCAACACTAGGATAATGCTTATTAGTTAATTAATCAAGGTTGCTCAATAATAAAAAAAATTAGCATGCTAAAACAACAAGGAATGGGTCAAAGGGTGAGTTGGCATATCAATGTTGCTTAATCATCTAAGGGCCGAAAATTTACTAATAAATGGAGGGGAAATATTTTCTAGCTAGTAAATTTATAACCCTTAAAAGCCTCACTAATCCTTTAATTAATTTAGTGAATTACCCCTTAATTATGGAACTGAAATAAACTTATTTCCTACTCACTTCAAGTTGTATAAATAATTCCTTAAACCTTCATTTAACTTAAATTAACTTACTTGCTAGCTAAAATAAATTCTGGGAATGTTTTCTAAATCTTAAATTTTATCTCAAAGCTCCAACTCGAGTCCGGCCGCACTGAATTTACTGAAATGATAAAGTTAAACTACTACGTAAAATAATTAAATTTAAATACTCATGCAATAAAAATCATTTTAATTTAAATACTAGAATTATGTATGGCTTATACGTAGTCTAAGTTACGGGTTCTACAATCCTTCCCCCCTTAAAAGAATTTCGTCCTCGAAATTAAAACTCACCGAATAACTCAGGGTACCGACTCCTCATCTCTGGCTCAGACTCCCACGTAGCTTCCTCCTCTGAATGGTTGAGCCACATGACTTTCACTCGCTTAACCAGCTTGTTCCGAAGCTTCTTCTCCTGCCTGTCTAGGATCTGCACTGGCCTCTCCTCATAAGATAGGTTCGGAGTGAGCTGCAACGGCTCAAAATTCAGCACATGTGAATGATTCGCCATATACTTCCTCAGCATAGAGACGTGGAACACATTGTGTACTCCGGCCAGATTCGGCGGAAGAGCCACACGATAGGCTAGCGTCCCAACTCTGTCGAGGGTCTCAAATGGTCCAATGAATCTCGGACTGAGCTTCCCTTTCTTTCCGAATCTCATGACACCCTTCATGGGTGCTACCTTCACAAAAACATGATCGCCCACTGCAAACTCTAAATCTCTCCTCCGCTGATCGCCATAACTCTTCTGTCGACTCTGAGCAGTCCTCATCCTATCACGGATCCGGGCTACTACATCGACAGTCTGCTGTATAATCTCTGGAACCAACTCTGCTCTCTCTCCTACTTCATCCCAATGAACAGGAGATCTGCACTTGCGACCACATAGGGCTTCATACGGAGCCATACCAATAGAAGACTGGATGCTGTTGTTGTAGGTGAACTCAACCAATGGCAAGTTCGACTCCCAACTCCCTGAGAAATCAATGACGCAAGCACAGAGAAGATCCTCCAAGATCTGAATAACTCGCTCTGACTGCCCATCTGTCTGCGGATGGAAAGCTGTGCTAAACAGCAACTTCGTACCCATGGTCGAATGCAAACTCTTCCAAAACGATGAAGTAAATCGGGGATCTCTGTCAGACACGATAGAAACTGGAATG
>NW_027357229.1:0-783 GCF_012295235.1 Primulina huaijiensis | reverse complement strand
TTTTTGCAAAAATATCATGCATTACATGTTTGAAAGGTTTAAATTGGAGCATGTATTAATCTATTTAAGGATATTTAAATTTTTATTTGAAAAAATGTCAATTTTAATATTCTGATCAATATAAAAATATGATTTATGAAATTTTTTTTTAGTGATTAACTATTGTGATAAAATCAGATATTAAAGTATATGGTCCAAGATGTACCTTATAAGAGTGCCTAAAATTTTAAACTCACACATATTTTGTGAGTGAGTGGAGAGGACTGACAAAACAGCTTTCGAGCCTTTATTGATCATGAGAGAGGCTATCTATTGTTTAGATCTTGAGTTCGTATTTTGAAAAAAAAAACAATGATATTTCCTGAAGGAAAAAAAAACAAAAAAAAAGTTGAAGATCCGAGCCTTTTTTAAGTTATATGCTACGACCCATTTATCTCTCATAAAAGAAAAAAAAAAGAAAGAGAGACAGAAATTTATTGTACAAATTAAATAAATATGTGATCAAGAAGCATAAACTTAGTCTGATTTCATGATGTTATGAAAAAAAAAAGATCAGGAAAAAATATATAATAAGAACAACTAGATTTTGAATCAATGGATTTTCTATCTTTTGATTAGTTTGGCTCGTTTGTCTGTCTGCATTCTGTAAACCATTTTTCTGAGCATTTATCTATATTCCAACTCCATGAGAGAAATCGTTGTCATAAATTGAAACATTTATTAACCTGTGAGGATATTGAGTTGAGACTCTTACTAGGAATTTCTGAAGGCCGTGTACATTTA
>NW_027357228.1:0-506 GCF_012295235.1 Primulina huaijiensis | reverse complement strand
TCCGGGACGTATCCGGAACCGACCCGGAACCGACAATCGATTTTTTTAAAAAAAAAAAGAAAAAAGGCATTTGGGCCAACGGCTGCAAATGCAGCCGTTGGCCCAAGGCTGCAGAAATGGTTTAAATTTTTTTTTTTAAAATTTGGCCCTTAATTTTGGGGGTCAAATTGCAAATATATATTTATTTTTTAACCCTCAAAATCACCTATAAATACAAGTCATTTTTCATATTTCACATATCAATTTTCTCTCAACTTCTCATTTCTCTACAATCAATATATTTCTTTGCTATCATTTCTCCAAATATATTCAATAATTGTGTTATAATTTTATCTATAATCCATATTATTTTTATTGTTATTTATTTAATATTTCGCAATTTACTCATACAAATATTCGAATTTCAATGGCATCGTCTTCAAACCGTCGTGGTGGTCGTGACGAATACGCTCCCGATTTTAGTGAACATTTTGGCTACATCCCCGACTTTGATGAAGTTGAACCTG
>NW_027357227.1:0-250 GCF_012295235.1 Primulina huaijiensis | reverse complement strand
TATAATTGTTAAACAATGTCGGATGTCACCGACGCTTCGGACTCGAGGCGTGACATTTAAGTGGTATCAGAGCAACCGGGTTCATAATCCCGCTGGGATTTTGATAGACAAAATTTGGCGAAGTCAAATTTTGTCAAAAGCCTAGTGCATCCCAATTTGAATCCAACTTTCATCTGTTCTTGAAATCCAACTTTCATCTGATTCCTAAATTTCGAATAGACTTCAGAAATCTATCCCTTCAATCTCTTCG
>NW_027357226.1:0-224 GCF_012295235.1 Primulina huaijiensis | reverse complement strand
CGTGATGTTTTTTGCCACTTTCTCGATTGTTCCCATCACCACTATTATTACTGTCGTCACTTTTGTCGTCATCTTCAGTTTCATTACTTTCACTCAATATGATTCATTGGCTTTTTGATAATCTTGAGCTGCCCTCATTGTTTTTGTTCTTAGAGTAACTTTGACCAGCAAGTGTCTTATTGCGCTCTTGGGCATTTGAAATTTCATGGCCTTGATCTAACCAT
>NW_027357225.1:0-1629 GCF_012295235.1 Primulina huaijiensis | reverse complement strand
CCACTGGAGCTTGTCGAACTGCTCCCTGATCTCTTGAATTGTTTGCCTTTTGCTTTCAACTAGTCTTTTCTCCCGCTGCTACTACCACTGCTCTCGAATCTAGGGGGAGGTTGGAAAGAGGGTTGTGGTGGTCTTGGACTCGGAGTGACATAAGGAGTGCTTCATTGCCTAAGCAGTGCAGCTTCCGCCCCCTTGGCACGGTTCAAAGCTTCAGCGAAGTTGTTAGGTCTACCGGTATTCACCAAAGTAAAAATATCTGGATTCAAGCCATTAATAAACTGATCTGCAATGGCCTCATCATCTTCTGCAACATGAGGGGCAAATCGGAGCAGTGCAGAGAACTTAGCAACATAGTCTTCGATGTTCAGCTGTCCCTGGCTCAAATTGGCAAATTCAGCACCTTTGAATTTTCGGTAGGACACGGGAAAGAATCGTTGATAGAACTCTGCTTTGAAAACTTTCCAAGTGATCTCTGTGCCACGATGCTCCAAGGCTCTTTTCGTGGTAATCCACCAGTTCTTTGCAACTTCTTGCTGTTGATGCCCAATAAGTTTAACTCGTAGCTCGTCAGTGTAGTCAAGAGATTCAAATAACATCTCGATGTCATCGAGCCAACTTTCACATTCAACTGAATTTTCTGTGCCCTTCAGTGTCGGTGGTCGGAATGACTTAAACCGCTTCAACAAAGTCTCCATCGGTGTAGCGGTCACATCCATTGGATCATTGTATGTACGACCCCGTTCTGGTGCCCGACCTGCTACTGGTAGCGGTACTCGTCGAGGAGGCATATCTGGTTGTCAAACGGATTAGTACACAATCTATACAATCTGTCTCAGTCCTCCTCTGATCATATACCTCTGATCCAGAATCGGTTCTGATTCAGTCTTTGCAAATAGATGCTGTAATCAACTCAGATAACAATACAACATATAATAGTGAAAGCAATAAATCATGGCGTGTGCTAGCATGATATAAGCAAGGTAGACGACTCGATCTACCCCGCTCACTCTCTTCTATCTCAGTCTATACAGAACCTAAAGCTCTGATACCACCTGTTGTGGGGACCCGGGCTCTAACTCAAATATCTTTGGGATTAAGTGGATCTTTGCTAGAAAATGTGGGTCAAAACTTTGCTTTTAATATCGAAAACAGTTGTATAAAAATCATACACAAACAACATTCTTTATTTTATTTCAACAAGGGTAAATACATGTCTTATTCCCTTTCCATAATACAAACTAGAGTCTACCACGACTACAAATCACATGTAAACCCTCCTAGTTCATCTGCTACGCCCGAAATCTCCACTCTAACTCGATCTCTCATCTTTGTCGCGACCCTGATCCTGTCCCACCTGTTGTCATGCACACATACAGACACAACAACAGCCGGATACTCCGGTGATAACAAAGCCCAGTATAAAACATGTATACATGCATATACACAATATAAATCATGAACATACTATCATGAATGTAATCAACAACAATACATCTTATAGTATATGAAACATAATCAGAATAAGTCAAGCAATGTAAATCAAACTCATATCTTTGACTCAATTCCTATCTAAATCTAGGGATACCAGTGTGAATAAGACGTAACAAGTCTCCCACCTACCCTCCCAAT
>NW_027357224.1:0-214 GCF_012295235.1 Primulina huaijiensis | reverse complement strand
TAAATAAAGGTAAATATGATACTCAAATTCGAAAGAATGATACAACAGACAAAAAGATCAACATCTGGTTATATGAGTATACAAAAATAATGGTTAGTAAAGAATAACGAGCCAAGTGAACTAATATACCCGGACCAAAGTCACGTTGTTCATTGGGCTCAATCTCCAAACCAAAGTCCGTTGTCCAGGGCTCTGTTTTGGTCAATCACCTTAT
>NW_027357223.1:0-566 GCF_012295235.1 Primulina huaijiensis | reverse complement strand
GTTAATTAGCGACGGTGTTTCTCTAAACCGTCGCTAAAATTAGCGCCGTCGCCTCTTAAACCGTCGTTAATGGAAACCATATCATAAACTGTCGCCGTCGCAATGTAATAGCTACGACAACGGTTAAAATCCGTTGTCTTTTAACATTTTTGTTGTAGTTGTTTGGGCTAAAAAGAATTAATTATGGAAGCCCAATTTAATTGCAAGCCCAAGTTAATTCTCAAGCCCAATTAAATGAACCCATAACGGACTAATTCTTAATCGATTCAAAATGATCACTGAGGGCGGAAGAGGAAGAAGAGCGTGGGAAGATAGGTAGAAATCGTGGCATGAGTGGGAAAGATCATGGGCTCATGGGGGAGTGGAGAGAAACTGCACGCAACCGCACAGTGAAGAAAATGAAGGGATCGGCAAACACAGAGGACAACTCAACTCAACACGCACAAAAAATCTGCAAAAGCTCTCTGCTAAATTTCCAGTTTTCAAGCAATAGTCTTCAAGTTTTTCCAGTATATTTTTAACACTCTACGTGTTCTCGTTTTTAGATTTTAGCAACAAATTATTAT
>NW_027357222.1:0-371 GCF_012295235.1 Primulina huaijiensis | reverse complement strand
CTCGACTCATAGAAGGCGTTGAAGCCGTTTTTGGACATAAAACCAAAGGAAAATTAAAAAAAAAGAAGAAAGTAAAAAAACATGGCTGGAACCTCTGCACAATCATTGAAAAATATTTGTGTATTTTGTGGGTCGAGTCCTGGAAAAAATGAAGTGTTTGTAGAAGCAGCGAATAATCTTGGAAAGATATTGGCTGAGAGAAAAATTCACTTGGTATATGGGAGAGGTAATATTGGGTTAATGGGATCTGTTTCAACATCTGCTCATCTTGGAGGTAGTCAGGTTTTGGGTATTATTCCTACAGCTTTAGCTGAAAGAAATATTATAGGTTTTACGATTGGTGAGAAATTAAAAGTTTCTTCTATGTATGA
>NW_027357221.1:0-391 GCF_012295235.1 Primulina huaijiensis | reverse complement strand
GTTTGTAAAAGATTTTAGCACACTGGCAGCACCAATGAAGGCGGTGATCAAGAAGAACGTTCCATTCCATTGGGGCGAGGAGCATAAGAAGTCTTTTAATCTTTTTAAGCAAAAGTTAATTAATGCTCCTTTACTTGTTTTACCTGAACTATCCCACGTATGATAAGGAGTTCTACGCACTTGTGAGGACTCTAGAGACGTGGCAGCACTACTTGAGACCTAAGGAGTTTGTGATTCATACGGATCATGAATCCCTAAAGCACCTTAAGGGGCAACAAAAGCTGAACAAGCGGCATGCCAAGTGGGTGGCATTCATAGAGACATTCTCCTATATAATCAAGTACATACAAGGTAAGGAGAATGTAGTGGCCGACGCACTATCACGGAGGTA
>NW_027357220.1:0-358 GCF_012295235.1 Primulina huaijiensis | reverse complement strand
TGTATGAAATTCCAACATGTATTGAGTGGCAAGTATGCAGATTTTTAGAGTTTGAAATGTTTATGATATCTTATGCTTTGTGATTTAGTATCGATTGTTGTTGAGTTGATCGGTATCGCAAGATTACGTTGTTATGCCGTCGAAATGTATCGAGAATTATTACTGATTTGTATATGTAATGGAATTGAGTTGAAGATTGATAGAATGCATCTCCACATTGTTATTTCAGATTTGATATTGACAGATTCAACATCGAGACTTCAACTACGACAAAGATTATACGACAAGAAGGTATAATTCATGTTGATTCGGTAAGATATAACTCGAATTAGATCTGATTTGAGTTTCCCAAAATCAC
>NW_027357219.1:0-1529 GCF_012295235.1 Primulina huaijiensis | reverse complement strand
GGTTGGTCTGGGTATGGTCTGGGCATGGTCCAGGGAAGGTTAGGGCNTTAGTCTTTATTATTTTTGTTTTTGACACATCGACGAACACGCCGAGCTATCTCCCAATTTACTCGAGCCACGCCCAAGTCACCTTGAACCAAAACCTAGANCAAGGCTAGTTATTTGGGCTAGGCTTGGTCAGTAGGGTCCCTAGGTGGGTTGGCTAGGTTTTGGTTCAAGGTGACTTGGGCGTGGCTCGAGTAAATTGGGAGATGGCTCGGCGTGTTCGTCGATGTGTCAAAAACAAAAATAATATGTGTCAAATAACATGACTTGGAAGGGTAGAATAAATAATAATAATTCTATGTTTAAAATTTGGGATCAAAATAACTAGTTTTGGATTTATCCGGGATTTAATCGCCGCACGAAACGCTAAATAACGAATTAATTGAAACGCCTAGTTTTAAGCTTTATAAAATTATGAAAATTATATTTAAGCTCAAATAATTATTAGAAGTCTAAGTTTTTAATTTGAGAATTTTATTTTAAGGTTTGATTTAATTCGGGATTAGAACGCATTAATACGTCACATTTAAAGATTAAATTTAAAAGTCATCGATTTAAGCTACATAAAAATATGATAAAATTCATGTAGGCTTAACTAATTATTCGGGACATGTTAGAGTCAATGAAATTAAGAAAAAGTAAAAAAAACGTGAAATTTTACGTCCATGGGTAAAACGGTCTTTTTGCACCTAGAAATTAGTAATCATCGTGTCAGTGTCCTGAATGCTGTTTTATATGATAATATGATTATTTTTAATGATTATGGATGTTTATGAATTTTTATATGTTAATATGCCAATTTTAAATGTTTATGAAATTTTTATGTTTATAGATTTTTATGTTAAAATGTTTATTTTAAACGTTTATGATCTAAATGTTTATTTTAAACGTTTATGATGTTAAAATGTTTATTTTAAAATGTTTATGATTTTTTATAATTTTTATATTTTAAAACGTTTATTTTAAAATGTTTATGGATTTTTTTAATTTAAATTGGATATTAAAAAGATATGTTGCATGCTTGGTTTCAAAATAAAATGATATTATATGCATGTTTTTATTAAGTAATGAAAATACGACATGTTGAAGGATGTGAAGGGATTGTGACTACTACATGTTGGAGATATCGTGAGGGTTATGGTCCCAGTGGGCGCCCGACGATCGTGTTTCCTTGGATACGGATACGAATACGAATACGAATATGTTAATACGTTGGCCAAGGCCCAGTTGACCGGTGAGAGTGTCGCTGGTGTCCCCGCCGCCCAGTACTGTGGTTTTTATATATGGATCCATCGCCCAATACGTTTAAGAATACGAGTCACAATCACGATCCGAATTCACAAACATGAATATGCATACAAATATGAATATGAATATGAATAGGGATACGAATATGAATATGGATATATTTATGAATATGAATATGTTTATGTTGATAGGAAAAAGTTTATGAAAATGTTATTATTTAAAGTTGATACATCATT
>NW_027357218.1:0-517 GCF_012295235.1 Primulina huaijiensis | reverse complement strand
TTTTGGCAAGAAAGGCAAACTTAGCCCAAGATTTATTGGTCCATTTGATATTTTGGAGAGGATTGGGACACTAGCTTATAGAGTGGCGTTGCCACCAATGCTATCAGGAGTTCACAATGTGTAACATATTTCGATGCTGCGGAAGTACATGTCAAACCCATCACATGTGCTAAATTATGAATCTCTACTATTGACTCCAAATATAACATACGAAGAAAGACCTGTCCAAATCCTGGCAAGGCAAGAAAGGAGACTCCGAAACAAAGTCATTCCAATTGTCAAGGTCAAATGGCTGAATCACTCAGAAGAAGAAGCCACTTGGGAAACCGAGAGAGACTTGAAGAACCGCTATCCAAAACTATTCGGTAAGTTCGAATTTCGAGGACGAAATTATATTTAAGGGGAGGAGGAATTGTAAGGTCCAAAATTAAGACAACGTAACCCAACGACGTGCAAAATCTAAGAAATATGGAAAATAAGTAATTAATTGACTTAATTATTTAATTGATTATGTGAC
>NW_027357217.1:0-442 GCF_012295235.1 Primulina huaijiensis | reverse complement strand
TTTTTTTAACTCTACGACCGAGTAAAACTCGAAAATACTAACAATAAAAATNGAAACTGAAGAAGAACGATATACCAAAAAAAATAGATCTGAAAAAAGAACGAAAGGATGACAGATCTGATAATAAAACGAGATAATAATGTGATAAACTTACTTGAATTCAATGAACCTAAGCTCTGATACCAAATGATACGAATCCACGTGCGTAAGAAGAGCAAACACGATTAAATATGAATCGCGCCCTCAATTCCAAAACGAACAAGGATCTAAGTTGTTGTCCCGATCTTTTGAACCAAATATGGTTTGTGATATTCACCTCCAAATTAGAAAACTTAGCAAGAAATATTAACGATAAAACAATTGAGAATCAGACGAACCTTCAAAGTACTTGTCTTTTACAATCCGTATGAAATCAATCGACAGACGCCACAAGAACGAATCT
>NW_027357216.1:0-346 GCF_012295235.1 Primulina huaijiensis | reverse complement strand
GAAATGGTTTTATGTCATGTCATGTTGAGGAAAAGGAAAAAGTTATGGTTTATGTTGTGCATATCATGAAAATGTTTTAATTAAAGTTTATGCATCAAGAAAATGTTTAAGAAAATGTTCATGTTTAAAGTTTATGCATCTTCATGAAAACGATATTTTAAGTACAAGTATTTTTCACTGTTGCATGTGGTTTTATATGTATTATTTGTTATCAAGATTATGGTATGTTGAGTATTTAGACTCACTAGGTGTGATGGATGCAGGTGAGGTTGAGGGAGGTCTTGATGGATGATCTGACTGAACTGAAGGTGCACGCAACCCGAGAACCAACTTCTACTTTTCCGCA
>NW_027357215.1:0-1072 GCF_012295235.1 Primulina huaijiensis | reverse complement strand
GATCCCACCAAATGAGAGCATAGTCTAAAAATTCAACCACCGCCAGCCTCACCTTCTTTTGTTCGGAATAGTGGTGACACTCAAACACAAACTCTACCCTATTTTCCCACTCTAAATATGCTCAGGATCAGATTTACCATGGAACGAAGGGATTTTCATCTTAATACTATCCATATTACCATCTTCCCTATTCCCATCATATCTACCCCGAACGGTTTCTCTTCTACCTCTACCAATTCCTTTACCTCTTCCATTCCTACCCCAATTATCATTTTGGCTCTCCTCTGCTCCTCGAAAATCAAACTTTTCCTCTTCTTCTTTTCTACCCATATTTTTAGGATTTGATTTTTTTCCACCCGTACTAACCTCAAGCCTATCCAACCGCTCATGTAATGGCTCCATCTCAACCTTCAACATCCAACTAAAATGCCCAAATAACACCTCCATTTGTACTTTAGATAAGCCCGGGTTCGAACTATCTCCTACCTCCCTCTCCATTTAATTTCAATTTGTACTTGCAAGGAAACGTTAGTAGAAAACAATATGTTCCTCACCCAAATGCTCACGGTCACTCCAAAGAAATTCACTCGCACTCGTCTTTTTTCCTCACCTCAAAACCTCACAAATCATTCCAATGAAAATTCGCTCCACTCAAATATTTTCACTCTAAGTGAGAATTCTCAAGGGGCGCTTAAGTCTCGTGGCTTCCACGTATCAAACTTAAGAGATCAATCATGTGACGCTTGAAATTAGACTCACTTAGATCACACAAGAAGAAGCAACTTTGGAAATTGACTAAAATGCGACTAAATGACAAGGACAAACTTAACGCTGAAATATAAGCGCAAAAATTCAACAAACACCCTATTCAATTTTTTTTTCTTTTTTTTCGGGTGAACAGTAACTCCGGCGAATGAACAGTAACTCCGAAAATGAACAGTTCCGGAAGAGTACATCCAGCAGTGAACAGTAACTTAGAATTTTTTTTTTTTTTTTTTGTAGATTCAACAAATACGTAGAAATCACAACAAGAAAATCGGTATTGAAAATTCTACGAGGAATTGAACGGATA
>NW_027357214.1:0-519 GCF_012295235.1 Primulina huaijiensis | reverse complement strand
ATAGCTGCCGCTGCAATTTCATTCTTTGACAGCAGCTGTGAGTCCTATTCAGAAGGCTTGTGTGAGTTCTTGGATGGATTTTAGCCAATGGCCTTGGACTGGACAGTACCCCAATGAGTAAGAAAGGTCATGTTTTTGGCCGTTTGTGATTTGGTTGAGTTTAGAGGTCGTACGAGAATTTACGGTGAAAGGTGCCAAAATGACTCTCGAAAGAGTGTCTTATGTTTTTGGATTCCTTTCACCTATTTTGGTGTTTTGCAATTCTTGTGCATGTTTTTCAGTATGTTAGGGATAGTTTTAATCATGGTTAAACGTCGGTTTAATGTTGGTTCGGTTTCGTACGAAGCCATGATTGAAAAATTAAGTTGTTGGTCCTAATCGTCTCATTTTTGGTTTAGTTGTTAAGTTTTTGTCAAGTTAAAATTATTTGCATGTGTCACATATTAGAATTAAGTCGCAGCGAGCCTGGGAGCAATCCAACTCATCCGGTAAAAATAAGGTTATAATCATATTACGTGC
>NW_027357213.1:0-482 GCF_012295235.1 Primulina huaijiensis | reverse complement strand
AGTAATTTGTAGTAGAATGCACGCAACGATTATAAGCAAACTCAAAAAATGGTAAACAATATTCTCNAAAGTTGTTAATAGAACATTAGGAACACTTTTACGTACTATACTCAAGAAGAACTTAAAGAATTGAGAATATTGTTTACCATTTTTTGAGTTTGCTTATAATCGTTGCGTGCATTCTACTACAAATTACTCGCCATTTGAAATTGTATATGGTTTTAATCCTTTGACTCCGTTGGATTTGATGTCTTTACCTGTGACTGAAATGTTAAACATGAACGGCAAAAAAAAGGCTGAATTTGTTAGGGGGTTGCATGGAAAGGCCAAGGCCAACATAGAGAAGAGAAATGAACAATATGCCAAGCAAGCCAACAAGGGGAAGAAGAAGGTGGTATTTGAGAAGGGAGATTGGGTGTGGCTACACTTGAGGAAGTAAAGGTTTCCCGAGAAGAGCCGTTCAAAGCTATTACCTAAGGGCG
>NW_027357212.1:0-335 GCF_012295235.1 Primulina huaijiensis | reverse complement strand
ACCTCCGGCCGGCGGCGTCGACCGTGCCATCGCCGAAGTTTGATCTCGTTTCGAAACGACGTGCGCTATAACCCTCAAGGTTCGATGGAAAAATCGGCGTAGCGAGTGACCCTACGCATGCAATGAGCACGTGATTGCGCTCGCGTGTGAGCGAGAACGCGGCTGGAACCCCGGTAAGGCTCGCTACCCCGTAGTCGGTCGGTTGCACGATGTGGGTTGCCTCTCTTGCGGGAGAATCGCCCGATGCGCGTTCGAGGCATCTCGTGCTCTGGGCAGCTGTTGTTGCCACATACATGCCGGTCCCTCGATGTGTCGTGACGCCCTCGTAGCTCCGG
>NW_027357211.1:0-257 GCF_012295235.1 Primulina huaijiensis | reverse complement strand
TCTAAAAAAATGACCTAATCACTAAAATTAAAAAATACTTAAAAATTATCCTCTAAGAATATAGAGTTTTTTCCATAAAAAACTCTATCTTATATTTATTACTTGATATGAAAATTCCTCAACTCTCACTAGGCAGCCGAGGAGTAGTCATAAGGCGTGACCACGCCTTATCCAAAAACATCTTCTGAATTTTTCTGATCCACGATTCTCATTAAGATCATATCGACAACTTTAATTGTGATATAAAATCACCCTTT
>NW_027357210.1:27888-28500 GCF_012295235.1 Primulina huaijiensis | reverse complement strand
ATCTAGTGCAGGAAAATATTCAATTTATGAAGAGGTAGCAGAAAATATTGGAATAGCACTTGCTAAAAAAAGATTCATTTGGTATATGGTGGTGGTGAAGTTGGTCTCATGGGAAAAGTTGCAAAAGCTGCGCATGCAAGTGGAAGTGAAGTCTTAGGCATTATTCCGATTACCTTAGCCAGTCTTACTGGACCAACAATAGGAGAAGAAATGAAAGTGGACAATGTGTATGAACGAATTACTCAAATGATTGAACATTCAGATGCTTTCATTGCTTTGCCAGGAGGTTTTGGTACTTTGGAAGAAATATTTCATACTGTTTGTTGGGCACAATTAAATATCCACAATAAGCCAATTGGTTTGTTAAATGTTAACAATTATTATGATAAACTGCTATCGTTTCTTGATGATGTTGTGGAACAGGGATTTATTTCATTAGCTTCGCGAAGGATGTTAATTTCTGCTACAAATGAAGGTGAACTTATTGATTTACTGCAAGGATTTAGTCATGAACCAGATCCATTCTTATCTCAACTTAATTGGCCAACATCCAAGAGTAAGAAAAGAAAATTCATGTGATGCTGAACTTGTGATTCAACGGTATGTTTTAAT
>NW_027357210.1:4611-27717 GCF_012295235.1 Primulina huaijiensis | reverse complement strand
AAAGATATGGTTTGTATGGTTGTTAACATGTACAATTGAAAGAATTGTTTTTGTAAAAGTATAATATATACTCACACATCTTTTGTGAGTAAGTGGTGAGAAATGAGAAAACAATTAATAAACTTTTATTGATTATTAAACAATGGTTAATTACAAGAATATAACTCCCCTATAAAAAAAATATTAATTATAAAAAAAAGAAGATAAATAATGAATTGCAAAGTTCTTTGTTCATTGTAATTGTTTTTTTCTAGATTTCATTGATGTACTATAAATGTGTTCTAAAAAAAATCCATCAATCAATATGTTCTTAAAAAAACAAAAAAATTTGTTTGTGTTGGATATGTTTCAAAGGTAGTCGAATGTATCCGTTATATAAATGTTTATATATATAGACATTTATGGTAGAATGTTTGGATAAAAAAAAATTTATGTCATTGTAAAACTTTGCAGTCACGTTAATAAAAAAACAAAAAGAAAAAAAATGGATTTTATTCTTTGTAAATTTTCCTATTTTGTTTTGCAATATTTGTTTATTTAATTGCCTGCTTTAATAATTAGCCTTTTTCAATGAGAGTTTATATTCATTCCAACTCCATGAGTTTAAATCAGCTCTCCATTAAATATTTTGACCTGAAAGAATATGGAGTTGAGGCTTTTACAAAAAAATTCTCAATATTATACATGTTATGGTGGGTAGTGTGAATTATTTTATTTGACTGTATTATCATAAAAAAATTTAGAAATTAAAAAAAAAATATATATATTGTTACTTTAATATATTATGTGAAAATAATAATAAAAAGACATCTAATTATATATTTGTAAAGGCCCGTATTTTGTATTCATAAATTTGCGGAATTATTGAATTTTTCTAAATAAATAAATAACTTGCCCAATTTATAAAATAAACACGTAAAAAAANATATATATATATATAAATCGGTATATGAGTTTGTTTTTAAAATGAATATGTTTGTATATTTGAATATATAAAAGGAATAAAGAATCTAGGTTGTGATTTTCCGATAAATTTTATTACTAAGGGACTAGTAATAAGATAGTGTGGGGGTGTGATGAAACTTAAAATTAAAAATTTATTATATGTTAAAACCTATATTTTAAAATTTAAGTTTTATTAAAATTATAAAATTATGTTATTTTAGTAATGTGTGTTTATATTTAAATGTCTTACTAAATATGTTTTATTTTCAGGTTCTTTATGTGTTGGTAAAATAATGATAACTCAAGGTAGAAAATTCAAATGAAGGTGATTCAAACATTTTTGAAATTCTTAAGAAATTATCTACAACTTTGCAGAAGACATGATTGCCTAAAAAGTTGGTTAAGATGATCAAATTGTGAAAATATCAAAAGGAGGACAAATTTACTTTCACCATGACCAGCATATAGTAAAAAAATCATAACTATTTTAATATTTAACCAAATGAGGTGAACCAAGTAGCCAAATTCATCTACAGACAATTCCCCACATGTTTGCTGTTTTGAGCTGAGTCAAATTCGGTGATTAAAGTCGTGGAACAAAACATTGAAAGAAGGGACATAGAATTGAAGTCGGAGAAGACAAAGACTACTATTACAACTACATGGCATTAATAAAATTTTTGACCATTTCTCTCATTTGGCCTATAAATAGAGGTCTTGTGCTAGCTTGAGAATCATTCTATCTCATTATAAAATATAGTGTGAGTGTGTATAAAAGTTCTAAGTTCCAATATATTTTTCATTTTCCAAATTATGAGTGATGTTTTTAGTGTTGATCAAAAGTAAGTTCATGGAAAGCTAAATCTATTATGTTAAGGTGAAGAGGATGAATTATTGGTGAAGTAAGATTGTTTATATTTTGTATATTCTTTCNATACATACATACATATATATATATATATATATTTATATATATATTTATAATTATAGCATATATTTCATTTAGACGATAGCGTGGCTCTGCCGGTTATTCTAAATGAAATATTATGATTTAATACTAATATCTAACAATCTAACATTTACTTTATCGCAACTAACTTTTACTTTTTGCATCTAACATTTACTTTATCGCAACTAACTTTTACTTTCCGCATCTAACTTATTAAATCATATATTTCATTTAGGCAATAGCATGGCTCGGCCGGTTGTTCTAAATGAAATATAATGATTTAATTTAACATTTATTTTATGCAGTTATATATTTATATAGTTATATTATATATATAATCATAGGTACCATATATAAAATATCGGTGAATTGGTATTTTCTATAGTGGGAACTATATTATATTAGGTGTGTGTTTAAATATTTAATTTTCTCGGAACCATTATTTATGGGGGTTTCCTTTGTTTTACTTTTAGTTAAACAATATTGCATAAACCAAGAATAAATCCTCGAGCCTTGACAAAATTTATAATTTGTAAACTTTGTTCTTGTATTTGGTAATCTATAAATTAATAAATTTAAACTTAAAATAATCTCTCTGTGGATCGATCTCGTACTTACGAAATATATATAAACTCCTAGTGACTCTAGGACACCTCCAGCCCTTAACCACTTGACCCCTCATGACCCTAGCCATCCCTGGACCATGCCCAGACCAGCCCAAGCCCCTGGAGCCCACGCACGAATCACTGAACCAGAACAAGTCACGTGCGTTCTCCCTTGCTCTCTCACGGTTCCATTCTTTTCCTCAAGCCAGCCGCAACCTAGCCGTACCAACCCCTAGCACGACCCATGACCATCATCCTAGACCCTATAGGACCCACCTGGACCCCTAGGACCTAGCCCTAAGCCACATCGAAGCTTCCTGCAACCAGGTGAGTGCTGCAGCCGAAAAGCTTCTCACGCTAGGACTCTTCGTGCCCCCCAACCAGGACCCTCGCCCTTGAGCCTACACCGAGCCCAGACCCTTATGACCCCTCTCAGGACTCTAACCGACCTTGCCCGGACCCCGACCTCAGCCACGAAACCGCCACGCTACTGCTCTCTTCTCGGGTAGCTTGGGGAAGAGTCCTTGTGCTCTTGAACTCTTCCCTAGCCATCTATCTCGAGTCCTAGCGTGGCTAGGACTCCTCTCCTGATCCAACCACGTCCTAGCCCAGCTTTGGTCGAGCCAAAACCAAGCCATGCAGTGGTTCACCCCATAAATCAAACCTTGGTCTTTAAATCATGCAACTTTGGTTCCAACTTTCTGTTGTGCGTGCAGCAGGTTTTTTTTTTTGTTTTCTAAGACCCTTTAAAAAAGTGTATAAACATCTCATAACAATTTCTAATCATGGCAGCCCCTTATGCACATAAAAATCATTATTTTTGGATCAACAACATGTTTTAAAAATTCAAGCTTCGATGCATAAACGAAATTATTTGAAATCTTCACTTGTTTTCATGCAAAATATAATAAAATAAATACTATGGTGTGATAGATGTTTGAAGGAAAGAATATGGCGTGCCTTTGCGTTTTTAACGCACGATTTTACGTTGACGAATCGAAGAACGACGTCTTGAAAACCCTTGAAACCTTGAAGGAGTTTGATGCTTTTTCCATTGATTTTATTTAGGTGTGTGCCGTGTAGAATTGGAGAGAAAAAGGTTTGGATTGTGTTGCTAGGGTAGAGGCGTGGGTTATAATGAATTGGGGAAGGGTTAGATTACACTTTAAATATTAATTAAACCATTAACCATAGATTAGGCCCACTAAAATGTTAATTAGGCCCAACTAGCCCTTTAGTGCATAATTAAAATACTAAAAATTATTTTGCTTGAATAAGTTTGTGAATTTATTAGTCGGGTTGACAAAACGTTTGTATTTTTTTTTAAATCCTACACCGATAAAAATTACGTCCCGACGTATAAAATCATCTCAAAACTCCTTAGTTTCAAAAATATGAAAAAGCATCACCCATATTTTAAATAATTAAATACAACTATTTAATAAAAATCATTTTCTATTTTCAGTCCTAGGTCTCCGTTCCTCGATCGCAACTCAAATAACCTTTAAAAATACATTTTAATGCAACTATGTAGAAAAATATATTTTAAGCATGCAAATATGCACAACATAATTAATTAATGCAATTAAAACATTTAATTGAAATACAAGAAAATTTAATAATTGCATGCATTGTGTTTGCGTGGACCTTTAAATTTCTGGGGCGTTACATTAGATTAAATGCATGTTGGTTACGTTAGAATTTGGAAAATATTCAGATAAAATGCCTCCTAGACGTGCCCCTGTTATTGAGAATCAAGCAGAGAACAGTGTGAACCATCAAGACAATGTTAATGCACCCTCGCCTCCTAATGGGGATGCTGCTACTCGTGCACTAGAGGGGATGGCTCGTTTCTTTGAGCAATATTTACAGCTGCAGCAGCAGCAGTTTCAGCAGGCACCTAGGCCGCAGCCTGACATATATGACCAGTTCCGGAGGCTAGGGCCGAAGCAATTTTCTTGCACTACTGACTCCTTTGCTGCTGAGGCATGGATTCGTGCACTCGAGGTACACTTTCGTTATCTGAATATGGGAGATGCCGACCATGTGAGGTGTGCCACGTACCTATTTAGGAATGACGCTTCTTTATGGTGGGAAGGAGTCGAGCATGAGATTACTCTTGCTACACTTACTTGGGCTCAATTCAAGGAGATATTCTACGAGAAATATTTTACTGCTGATGTTAGGGGGTGACTGAAGAGGGGCTTTATGAGCCTCCGTCAGGGAGACTCGACTGTTGCTGAGTTTGTGAATAACTTCGATAGGGGTTGTCACTTTGTACCCCTTATCGCGAGGGATGCTGCAGAGAAGCTTAGGCACTTCATGGATGGCCTACAACCTACCATACGTAATAATGTGATGATGATGCATCCTCTGGATTATGCTACTACTACCACTTATGCATTCCAGTCTGAAAAATCTTTGAGGGATATTGATTTTGAGATGCAGCGCAAGAGACAGCAACACCAAAACAATAGTCAACCAAACAAGAAGCCATATATGGGTCCTCCTAGACCTCAAGTGCCTCAAAAGCCCCAAGGTCCAGTCAAGTAACAAGGGCAGCAAAAGCCACAACATCCTGGAGCACCAAAGCCTGCTGAGAGGCAACCATGCAAGGAGTGCAATCGCTTACATCTTGGCAAATGTGAATGGGAGACATTCAAATGCTTCTATTGCAAGGAGAATGGGCACAAGGCGGCTGATTGCCCGAAGAGGAAAGCACCTATTGCCCGAAGAGGAAAGCACCTAGTCGTTTAACATTTTTATATTGCTTTTATTGCATAAAATGTTAAATTGGTTATTAGAATTGAATTGAGAATAAGTTTAACCTAGTTGAAATTAAGTTGCATGTTCTACCTTAGTTGGATTTAAGATATGATTTTAGAAACCATAGAGATGGTATTTATTATGTGCCTTAATTTACGTGAATGATGTAACATTTCCAAATAAATGTTTTAGGGCCAAAAATTAAAAAAAAACAATCATAATTTAAGGGCGGATAAGGGTTTCGAAAATTTGGAGGGGTCAATGTGCAATTTTCAAAAATTTGAGGACTAAAATGTAATTTTCGAAAGTTTAAGGACCTATTTGCAATTAACCAAAAGATAAGGGGCTTTAACGCAATTACAGAACTCTTAAGGATCAAGATTGTAATTTTCGAAATTTAAAGGACTAAAATGAAAATTTTTGAAAATATAAGGGGTCAAATTGCAAATATTCGAAAAGTTGGGGAAAAATGCAAATTCAAAAATTGAAGGGCTAAAATGCAATTCTTCAAGAAATGCTTAAGTTCAACGCGTAATCTTCACCTAATTTTGGGAGAATAATGATAGAAATCTCTTAAGCTTCAACACGAAAAGATTTAAAAGACATTTTCGTCGCATGGAGGATTATCATTCAAGGTGTAGCGACCTATGCACTACTAAATTCAGGAGCTACACATTCTTTCATATTTTAAACCTTCATCAAAAGACTGAATATTATTCTTGAGAATATGGGTTTGGGTTTCAAAGTTTCTATTCCTTCCGGTGATCAAATGCTCACGTCTAAAATTTTCAAGAATCTGGAACTTCGTTTATTCAAATATGTGGTTCGGGCTTATTGTGCTTCCTATGCCCGAATTTGATATTATACTCGGTATGAATTGGTTATCAGCGAATGGAGATTTGATTGATTTTCGTCAGCGAACAGTGTCTATTTGACCGCCTAATGGTAAATCTTTTGTCTTTGAGGCAGCGAGAAACAAGCAAATTCCGCACATTATCTCTTGTCTATGTGCAAGGAAGCTTATTAAACGTGGATGTCAAGCTTTTCTAGCATATGTCACTACCGCACATGCTCCTATCAGTCAGAAGTTAGAAGATGTTGATATTTTCAGAGATTTTCCTAGCGTATTTCCCGAGGACGTTTCTTGCATTCCACCCGATCGTGAGGTTGAATTCTCTATTGATCTAATGCCGGGCACAGTACCTATATCTAAAGCACCTTATCGTCTAGCACCTACTGAAATAAAAGAATTAAAAGATAAAATCCAAGAATTTCTAGACAAGGGTTTTATTCGCCCTAGTTATTCTCCATGGGGAGCACCGGTAATATTTGTGAAGAAGAAAGATGGTAGTATACGTCTTTGCATTGATTATCGAGAGCTTAATAGGGTCACTATCAAGAATAAATATCCACTGCCAAGAATTGAAGATTTATTTGATCAGTAGCAAGGAGCATCGATATTTTCTAAGATTGATCTTCGATCTAGGTACTATCAGTTGAAAGTGAAAGAGTCGGATGTTCACAAGACAACATTTCGTACTTAGATATGGGCACTACGAGTTTATGGTCATGTCATTCGGTCTGACTAATGCGCCAGCGATCTTCATGGATCTCATGAATCGCGTATTTCAGCCGTATCTGGATCAGTTTATTATAGTCTTCATTGATGATATATAGATCTATTCGAAGAATAAAGAGGTGCATAGTCGTCATTTGAGGACAGCACTGCATGTACTGCAAGATAGGAAGTTATATGCCAAATTCAGCAAGTGCGATTTTTGACTTGATAGAGTGGCTTTCTTAGGACACATCATTTCCAGTGATGGCGTTGAAGTTGATCGGAGTAAAGTGGAGGCAGTGAAAGACTGGCCAGTACCCAAGAGTGTTACCGAGATTCGCAGTTTCTTGGGACTAGCTGGCTATTATCGCAAGTTTATTCAGGGGTTCTCATCTATAGCGGTACCCATGACCGCCTTGACAAAGAGGAATGCAAAGTTTGTATGGGGGCCCGAGTGTTAAGACAGTTTTGATAAGCTAAAACAAGACTTGATTTCAGCGCCAGTGTTATCTTTACCATCAGGGCAAGGAGAGTATGTTCTTTATGCCGATGATTCTAAACTTGTTTGGGCGCAGTTCTGCTGCAAAATGACCGAGTTATAGCTTATGCGTCGAGACAGTTGAAAATTCACGAGAAAAACTACCATACTCATGATCTTGAGCTTGCAGCAGTAGTTTTTGCATTGAAGATATGGAGACACTACCTAAATGGAGAGAAGTGCAAAATATTCATCGATCATAAAAGTCTGAAATACTTCTTCACCCAAAAGGAATTGAATATGAGACAGCGTAGATGGCTTGAGTTAGTAAAGGATTAGGACTGTGAGATTAGCTATCATCCGGGGAAAGCTAATGTTGTAGCAGACGCATTGAGTAGAAAAGCAGCATTTATCACTCCAAATCTTGTTGCAGTCCGAGATACAGCGGTTTGAGCTTACAGTCTATGCTAGGGGCGAGGCATCTAATCTTGCCACATTATCAATACAGTCAACTTTGAGAGATAGAATTCGTGATGGACATTCTACCGATGAGCAATTGCAAAAGTGGAGAGCTAGAGATGAAGCCAAGGGCCGGAAGTTATATTCTGATGTGGATGGTATAGTTCGATATCGAGATCGTTTATGGGTTCCTAGTGAAGATTCTTTGAGAGATCTCATTATGAAATAAGCTCATGACACAACATATTCCATTCATCCAGGAAGCACGATAATGTACAAAGATTTGCAATTGTTATATTGGTGGCCAGGCATGAAGAGAGATATCCTGAGATTTGTATCCGAGTGTTTGACTTGTCAGTAAGTTAAAGCAGAGCATCAGAGGCCATCAGGGAAGCTTAAGCCACTTCCTATTCCCGAGTGGAAATGGGAAAATACGATGGACTTTGTTGTGGGATTGCCAAAGACCATTAAGGGATTCAATGCTATATAGGTGATAGTGGATCGTCTTACAAAATCAGCGCATTTTCTACCTATCAAGATGACCTTCACCATGATTCAGTATGCAGAGTTATATATTCGAGAGATAGTTCGTCTGCATGGGATTCTTGTATCTATTGTTTCTGACAGAGATCCGAGATTCACGTCATCTTTTTGGAAGAGTTGCATGTAGCGATGGGGACCAAGTTATTTGTAAGGTCCAAAAATTAAGACGACGTAATTCAACTGCATGCAAATCTAGGGAATATGAAAAAATGGTTAATTAATTTATTTTAATTGCTTAATAGATTATGTGACATGTTTATATGATGTATTAGTGGGTTTTCTACTTACATGCATTAAAATGTATTTTTATGGGTTATTGGAGTTGCGATCGAGGAACGAAGACCGAGGACCAAAAAATAGAAAATGTTTTTATTAAATAATTGTTTTTAATTATTTAAAATATGATTGATTCTTTTTCATATTTTTGAAAATAAGAGGTTTTGAGGTGATTTTATACGTCGGGACATAAATTTTATCGGTGTTGATTTTTCAACAAAAATACGAACGTTTTGGCAACCCGGCTAATATATTCACAAATTTTTCTAAACAAAATTATTTTTAATATTTTAATTGAGTATTAATGGGCCTAATTTACATACTTAGTAGGCCTAAGCCTTATTAGTGACTTAACTAAGTATTTAATATTCAAAACCCCACCCCAAACCCTCATTACTCACGCCCCTCTCCCCCACAACCCATACGTGACCCTCCCCATCAGAAGACATACGCACACACGCCACTTTCAAGAGGAATCAACCATGGTTTTGAAGGAAGTTTCAGCCTAGGGTTTTCTCCACCGCCGTTCTTCGCATCGCCATCGAATATTCGTGCGTTTAAAACACAAAGGCACGCCATACATCTTTTTTTCTCGTCTATCACATCGTATTATCGTTTTAAATTTCGTTGTTATGAAAAGCATGGTGTTCTTATGATTATTTTCGAAATATTGCATATGCTTGTGAAAAACTTATGGTTTGATGTTCCAAAAAACTTGCTTAAAGTGATCTAATGAGGCTGCCATGATTAAGGGTTGAACTTGTGTTGCTTTTACACGTTTTAAAGGGTTCTAGGATGCACATAAATTGCAGCACACGTAAACGAACAAGAAGGAACAAATTATTGTTTGGTTGATCACAAAGGGTTCGGTTAAGGGGCTCTCCACCGAGGACTTGGCCAAGGCTGGGATGGGGCTCGGCGAGGACCAGGGTTAAAGGGTTGGAAGGGTCCTAGCAGGGCTGGCTGCAGGGAAGAGTCCGCGACCGCTAGGACTTTTCTCGACCGTTTTGTTGCGGATCGCGATGGGGCGGCTGCATGGAGGGTTCAGGCACAGGCTAGCTGGTCTAGGCTTGGTCACAAAGGGGTCCAGTGTTGGTCCCGAGAGTGAGGGCTCAGGTAATGGCCTGGGCGAGGAGTCCTAGTAAAGCTAGGAGTTGTGGGCGTGTGTAGGAGTGACTCGCGCAGGTCCTTGTCTTCGAGCAGGGGGTTGCAGCGAGTTGGGGTCTGGGTCATGGGGTCCTGGCTGGTCATTAGGGTCCATAGGTGGTCTAGGAAAGGGCTGGCTTTGGGTGGCTCGGGTGTGGTTCGAGGGAAACGAAAGATAGCTCATGGGAAAGGGTTAGGGTTTGGTTACTAGAGTCTAAGGGCAAAAAAAGGGTTCTAACATGGCTCACGGGGGGTCGAGTCGTGGTTCACGAGGGCTAAAATATTATAAAAAGTTTAAGTTTTAAATTTAGGAATTTTATATTAAAGTTTGAACTTTTTCGGGATTAAAACGCATTAAAAACGAATAATTAAAGATAAATTAAAAAGTCTATTATTAAGCTAAATAAAATTATGAGAAAATTAATTTAAACTTAAATAATTATTTGGGACATGTTGGAGTCAATGAAACTAAGAAAAAGTCAAAATCGAGAAATTTTACGTCTAGGGGTAAAACGGTAATTTTACACTCCAAAATTAGTAAACGTCATGACAGTGCTCTGAATGCTGTTTTATATGATATTATGATTATTTTAAATGTTTAAGGATTTTTATATGCTACAATATTTATTTTAAAGGTTTATGGAATTTTATGACTGTTTATGGAATTAATGATGAAACGATTAAGTTAAAAGATATGTTGCATGCTTGTTTTTAAAAGAAAATGATATTAAATACATGATTTTTATAAAGTGATGAAAATGTAAAACGTTCAAGGAAGTGAAGTAATTGTGACTATTGAGGATATGAGGATAAGAATAGGGATATCGTGAGGGAAAAAGCCCCAGAGGGAGCTCATTTATAGGAGAAGACCCCAGAGGGAGCCCGACGATCGTATTTCTATTCGATGAGGATAGGCCAAGGCCCAGTTGACCGGTGAAAATGTTGCTGGTGTCCCCGTCGTCCAGTACTGTGGTTACATGTAAATGGATCCATCGCCTTTTTGAGGATGAGAAAAGTCACAATTAACAATCTGAATTCAATAAAAAAAATGAAAAATTTTTATGATCATGATGAAAGATTACATGTTATGAATAAGATAAAAGAAAAAAGTTGAGGTTTATGTTATGCATGTCATGAAAATGTTATTTTTACGTGAAAGTATTATCACTGTTGCTTATAATTTTATATGTATTATTTGTTATAAAAATTATGGTGTGTTGAGTCTTTAAACTCACTAGGTGTGATGGATGCAGGTGAGTTTGATGGAGGTCTTGATGGTTGACCTGACTGGACTGAAGGTGCACATAACCCGAGGACCAGCGCTTCTACTTTTCCGCACTTATGATTTACGTTTATGATTCACGTTAAAGATTTTTAATACTATTTATTTATGCTTATGAGTGGTTTTTTAGAGGATGATATTTTTCACATTTATTGCTTTTTAGGTTTGGTAAAACATTTGACGATTTTATGCTTTGGGATATTTCCTTTAATTTTCAAATACTAGTTGGTTGATTTATTATGGTGCAAAATATTTTATAAAAATATTTTATGTATTGTTAAGGGTTCGGCCGATTTCATGGTTAAGTTTTTTTAAAAAAATTTCTAGAACTTTTTAAGCAATAAGATTAGCAGACGTTTCAGTTGGTATCAGAGCAAAGGTCCTGTAAAGGGTTGTTGTTGCGACTTTGATTGTTGAACTCCCATATATGGCTTCTTACTCGGCTGGGAATTCTGCTAGTGTTGCTGCCTTTTTCGCTGCATCTCAAAATCAATATCTTTCAAAGCTTGCTCGTCTTGAAATGCATAGGTAGTGGCACTGGCGTAGTCCTCCGGTCGCATCATCATCACATCCCGGCGTATAGTAGGACGTAGACCATCCAGAAAGTGCCTAAGTTTCTCCGCAGCATCTTTAGCAATGAGGGGTACAAAGTGACAACCCTATCAAATCTCCTCACAAACTCAGCCACAGTAGTGTCTCCCTTACGGAGAGTCGTGAATTCCCTCTTCAAGCTTCCTCGGACGTCAGCAGTAAATTACTTCTCATAGAAAATATTCTTCAACTGCTCCCAAGTAAGTGTGGCGAGATTAATACCATGCTTGTAATGCCCGAGATTTGAATTATCGTAATCCAGAATGATTTGTTGATAATCGAGGTAACTATAGACGGACCACTCCGAGACCAGAATTGGAAAGGCAAGAGTTGGACATAGGTGAGCTACAGTAGGTAACGCGCACATGCGCGGCAGAAATGCGCGCATATGCGCGCTAGGCCATTGCCCAGGCAGAGAACCTCGCGCATATGCGCGAGAAGAGGGCGCGCATATGTGCGAGCTGGTGGACTGGAATTATCCGGAGGCCGTAGGTCTCGCGCATATGCGCGAGCAGACGAGATGCTATTGCGCCGAGACAGTAGGTCTCGCGCATATGCGCCGATGAGGGTCGCGCATATGCGCGAGATGTGTTTTACAAAGGGCGAGCCACCTAACCTTTACATGCAACGTGTGAATATATATATACATACCAGCTTTCGTTCAGAGGAAAGAAAAGGCAGGGGAAAAACGAGAAAAATCCTTACGCTTTTTTAGATTTGTGATTGTGAAAGATCTGTCCGTCAGATTTTCAATCCGACTTCGGTACTGTGTTCCTATCGACATAGGCTACAACTGGGCGTAAGTTTTGCTACGTTCTGATATGTTTTAAAATTATGATATTGTCAGAATCTGATATGATTCCTATATGATGTTCTTGACATGTTAGACATCGTAAAATCAAAAACTGGATTGAGGAAAAGATACCATATGAAATTGTTATGAATTTTGGAGTCGATTTGATATCAGTATTGAATTGTTATCGATTATGAGGTGTTGGGATTGTGATCTGATTGATATGGTATTGCTGGGTATATTGAGATTATGACGTTGTGCTGTTGCAACAGAATTTGATTGACTTCTGATTATATCCAGTATTGATTGAGTGGTGTATTGATACCGTACCCTCGATATTGTTATTGCCAGATTGATATTGACAGGCTTTGAATCAGAGACTTCGACATAGTCAGAGTAACAGAGTGAAAGGTATAAATTAATGTTGAGTTGGGATTGCACAACTCGAGTGAGGTTTGACTCGAGTTGCCCTAAATCACATACTTTATTTGATTGCATTGATATTTGCAATTGATGAGATAGATGGTTGTAGTCTATTGATTCATAGACAATGTATGTACTAGTCACCGGCTGATTCGTCTGGTCATCGGCTGATTTGCCTAATCACCGGCTGATTCGTCTGGTCAGTGGCCGATTCGCTTAGTCCTTGGCTGATTCGTCAATTCTGCGGCCGATTCGCCCAGACACTGGATATAAGAATTATATTGATGTCGTTTAGGGTTGATTCATTCCTATCGACTGAGATTCGATATATTTGTCAATATCCAGAACCGGGATCCCTAGATTAGGAATGAGTCGAGTCTGAGATGACGCGTCGATTGAGTCTAGTCTGAGATGACTAGTTAATTTACAGTTTTATATCATTCATGTTTGTTGATTTGCTACATGTTAATGATAGTTGTTATATGCTTTGATATATGTTTTTATATGATTGCATGTCTACATTGTTTATACTGGGATGTATTTCTCACCGGAGTTATCCGGCTGTTGTCTTGTTTTGTATGTGTGCATGACAACAGGTGGGGCAGGACCTGGAGTAGGAAGAGGATGAGAGATTCAGGATTAGCGTGGAGATCCGGACTTAGAGGAGAGTGGTTTAGTACTTGATCTAGTAACTAAACTTTAGCTGAAATAAATAAATGGTGTACAGGATTTGTACCATTAGATGTATATGCGTATTAGAATTGATTACTTTACGTTTCCGCACTTGTATATCTAATATATTAAAAAAAAAAATTTTATGTCCCACATTACTTAGTTGTTATATTTGATCCTAATACCAATTAAGTGTTGAATTAGGTTCGGGTCCCCACAATGCTCTTCTCCTTCCCACCAAAGAGAAGCATCATATCGAAGCATATAAGTGGCACATCTAACACGATCGACGTCTCCCATATTCAGATAGCGAAAGTGCACCTCTAGTGCTCGAATCCAACCCTCAACAGCAAATGGGTCAGTGGTGCTAGAAAATTCCTTCGGACCTAGCCTCCAGAACTGATCATAGACGTCGTGTTGTGGCCTCAGAGCTTGCTGAAACTGCTGCTCAAAGATGCGAGCCATGCCCTCTAGTGCATGTATGGCAGCATCCCCATTAGGAGGTGGGGTGCATTCCCTTGACGATCCTCAACATTCTCGGCTTGCCTATCAATACTAGGCGCGCGTCTAGGATGCATTCTATCTGAATGTTTTCCAATTTCTAAACGTAACCAACATGAATTTAAATCTAAGTTTTCTAATCATGCAGCATATACTTATCCATTTTTGAGCAATTTTAAGCATATATAACATTTATCCTCGCAAAGCTATTAAACATACAACGTAAACATATAATCGATGTAATCATGCAGGTATTATCATAAGAATCATATAAAGCAATTAAACTTACAGATTGAGGCTTGACGACTGAGCTTCTCGGCACTGACAGTGGCACAACCCTTTGCAGGAACATTGCTCTGATACCAACTGAAACGTACACTACTCGTTTTTCTTAAAAAGTACTAATTTTTTTCTTCTTTTATTTCTAAGTTCGGCTGAAACATATATATACATATAAGTAAAATATTTTGACGCCATTTTAAAATAAAACATACCAACTAAATTTGAAAATTCAAAGGAAAGAATTCAAAACATAAAATCGTAATTCGTTTTACCAAACCTATACTTAGCAATATTTCAAAATAAAGGAAACCCTAACAACCTCTCAAAAACCACTCAAAAAGCATCATAAAATTTGTGAACATCTTTATCATAAACTTTAAATCATAAATGGAGAAAAACTAGCGCTGGATCTCGGATTGTGTGTACTTTCAATCAAGTAAGATCAAATCAAGTCCCTCAACAACATCAACATCATGTTCAACTGCATCGATCACATCTAATGAGTCTATTGACTCAGCAAACCATAACAATAATAGCGAGTAGTACATATACAATCGCATGCAAGAGTGAAAATATTTTTACATAACATAACTTTTCATGAACAAGCATAAACTTAAACATTTTTCTTTTTTTCTTAAACATTTTTCTTTTCATCATATACGTATACATTTTCCATTTCGTTGAATTCAGATCATTAATTGTGACTTTCGAATTAGCTGAAGGTCGATGGATCTATCTACGTGTAACCACAGTACTGGGCGACGGGGACATCAGCGACACTCTCACCCGTCAATTGAGCCTTGGCCTTACATACCATCGTATCATCATAATCATCGTATCATCGTATTAGTCACAATTACTTCACCTCCTTCAACTTTTCGTATTTTCATCACTTATAAAAATTCAAGCATAAAATAATCATTTTTCTTTTAAACCAAGCATGCAACATAACTTTAAGCATTATCATTTCATCATAAAATTCCATAAACCTTTAAAATAAGCATATTATCATTATTTACATCATTCAGGGTACTGCCAAGACGTTTACTAATTTTCAGGTTTAAAATGACCGTTTTATCTCTAGACGTAAAATTTCTCGATTTTGACTTTTTCTTATTTTAGTTGACATTAGATCATCCCAAATAATTATTTAAGCTTAAATTAATTTTTTTATAATTTTATTTATCTTAAATTCATGGCTTTCGATTTAGTTTCATAATTATTAATTCAAAGAGCGTTTTAATCTCGAATTAATTCCAACTTTATTATTAAATTCTCAAGTTTTAAACATAAACTTTTTATTGCCTAAAATACCCTTGTGAGCCATGAGCCACCCCTGTAGATCCATGGTTCAAGCCTTAGCCTTTTTAAACCTAATAACCGAACCACAACAAGAAACCCTTGAGCCATCTTGTGATTCCTACGAGCCAAGCCCGAACCACCTCGAGCCAAACTCTGCCCAGACCACCTATGGACCCTAGTGAACCCACTGGACTCGACCTAACCCATTGCAACCCCCTGCACGATGAACACGAGAGGCGCGCGGTGCCTTCAACCTTGCGTCTAAGACTCCTACCGCCCTAGGACTGCTCGATCGAGCCATCACCAAACTCTCACACTCCTGACCCTCATTGGACCCTGTTCTACCCCTTGGCTGGCAGCCTGAACCAGCGCCGACTTCGCGCGCCTGCTCAATCATGGTAAGAGCCCTACCCCTATGGGGCTTTCCCTTTGTTGTTGTCCACGTGCCCCCATCCCAGCTAGAAGCTGTGGCCATCAAGGAGGCCATGCTCGAACCCTACTCATGCAAACTCAATAATTTTTGTGTAGCTTTCCGTAGCTTCTGTCAGCCTCTAACCATGACTTTTGTGGCCCTTAAACCTACTGAAAATCGCCCCGTAGGATGCTCCTACCATGGCAGCCCCTTCATGTTTTGTTAACACAAGGTTTGCATCATAAAATCATGAGTTCTTGTCATGTTGAAGCATAAAAACGGAAGTAAAATCAAGGCTAACATCTTTTTCATGCAAACACAATTCAAATACGTAATATGGTGTGATAGATGAGAAAAAGATAGTTAGGGTGTACCTTTGCGTATTTTATACACAAAAACAAATCGACGATAAGAAGAACGGCAACGTAGAACCTAGGCTGAATTCTTCCTCCAAAAACCGTGCTTCCCTTACTGAATTACTCGTGTGTGCTTTTGTTTTGAGGGGAGGGGAGAGTCTTTGCAATTGAGAGGGGATGGGGCGTGAGTTTGGTAAGGGTTTTGGTGTAGAGTTTAGGCTTATTTATTTGTTTTAAACTTCTAGTGCAAGCCTAGGCCCATTAGCATGGTGCAATAGGCCCAATAAGCCCATTAGTGCATATTTAAAATATTTTGTTTAGAAAAGTTCGTGAAAATATTAGCCTAGTTCTCAAAAAGTTCATATTTTCGTCGAAAATCGAATACCGTTAAAAATTACGACTCGGCGTATAAAATCACCTCAAAACTTCTTATTCTTAAAAATATCATAAAGCATCGACCTTATTTTAAATATTTAAAAACAATTATTTAATAAAAATATTTCTCTTTTTCAGCCCCAGGTCTCCGTTCATCGATCGCATCTCGAATAACCTCTAAAAATACAGTTCAGTGTTGAAAGTACATTTTATACATGCAACCATGCACATCATATTCAATTTATGCAATTAAAACTATTTAATTAGCTATTTTCCATTTCTCTTAGATTTTCATGCAGTTGGATTACGTCATTTTAATTGTGGACCTCACAAACTGTAGTTCTTAAAACTAGTACACGTAAACCCCATACATGATTGAATTAAATAACCTATTTAATTAATAATTTAAATAATGCATGTTATGTGTTAAATTATTTTAAAACTATATATATTTTATTATGCAATTTTACAATCAAGATGTTTTCATGAGTTTTAATTTTAGACGAATGTTCGATACCGAACTGGGAAAGGAGATCAGGATGATTAAGATGTTAAAGAATTTAAGTTATTTTTTATTTTCAGTCAATAAAATAGTATTTTAAAGGTTTTATAAATTTTAGCATTTTTAGGGCTAAATTTAATTTATCAAATGACATAAAATGAAACGTCAGCTTATTCGTTTTCTTAAAAAATACTAGATAAAATTTTTTTAAAAAAAAAAACTCTCAAACTTTCGGCCCATACATATACGTATACCTAAAATACTTTTTGCACCATTTTAAAATAAAACGTCCAACTAGTATTTGAAAATCTCAAAGAAAATAGTCAAATCATGAAGTCGTTAATCATTTTACCAAACCTAAAAAGGCAATTAAATTTGAAAAGTATCATCCTCTCAAAACCACTCAAAAGTCTAAATAAAAGTCGTAAAATGATGAACTTAAATGCGAAAAATAGAAGCGCTTGTTCTCGAGTTATGTGCACCGACAGTCCAGCAAGTCACCCATCAAGGCCTTCAACATCATAATTATTATTATCACCTGCATCATACACACCTAGTGAGTCTAAAGACTCAACACATCATATCCTTGATATCAAATAATACGTATAAATCCACAAGCAACAATGAAAAATATTTGTACTTAAAATAACATTTTCATGGTAATGCATAACTTTAAACATAAACATTTTCTTGAACATTTTCATATCAACATATTCATATTCGGATCAACATATTCATAATCGTATTCATATTCATATCCATGTTCGTGTTTTGTTGAATTCAGATCGTGATTGTGACTCGTATTCTTAATCGTATTGGGCGATGGATCCATCTACAAAAAACCACAGTATTGGACGGTGGAGACATCATCAACACTCTCACCGGTCAACTGAGTCCATGGCCAACATATCAACATACTAACGTATTCGTATTTGTGTCGCGTATTCGTATTCGTATCAATAGAAACACGATCGTCGGGCTCCTACTGGAACCATAACCCTCACGATATTTCCAACATGTCATTGTATTAGTCACAATCCCTTCACGTCCTTCAACATTTCATATTCTCATCACTTTATAAAAACATGCATTTAATAAAGTTTTATTTTGAAACCAAGCATGCAACATATCTTTTTAATGTTCATGTTAAATCATAAAATTCATAAACATTCTAAAAATGACATTTTAACATATACATATCTATGAACATTTAAAATAATCATATTAATACATAAAATAGCATTTAAGGCACTGCCATGATATTTTCTAATTTTTCGGTGTAAAAAGACCGTTTTATCCCTGGACGTGACATCTTAGGTTTTTGACTTTTTCTTGATTTCTTTGACTCTAACATGTCCCAAATAATCATTTAAGCCTAAATTAAAATTCCCATAATTTTATGTAGCTTAAATCCTAGTCTTTTTAATTAATTCGTAATTAGACGTTTTGAAGGCGTTTTAATCTCGAAAAATCCCAAACTTCAATATAAAATTCCTAAATTCTAAATTTTGTCTTTTTATATTATTTTAGCCCCTGTGAACCATGACTCGACCCCCGTGAGCGGTTTTTTCAAGTTTTTAAGTTTAGGAAACCCAAATATGACACATAATCTTCGACCCCGAGCCATTTTCCAATTTTCTCGAGTCACCCCGAGCCATGTTGATCCAAACTCTGACCAACACCCTAGAGTACCCTATTGGACCCAAGGATCCCACGGAAACCATCCCCAACCCCAAAATCGAACCCTGACTATTTGTACATGCACTGGCCGAGAAGTTCATATTGGACAAGGACTCTTGTTCTAGCTTCCAGGACCCTATCCGCTAGCCCAACCCCTGAACCAACCTATTGTGCACTTAATTAGGACCCACTCAGACCCAGCCTTCGAACCCCAGGCCAAGCCCCCACGCCCCGAGCAAGGACTCCTCCCAAGCCCCTTAGCACGCTAGGACTCTTCCCTTGACTCCCTCGTGACCTTGGCTAGCCATGGACAGAAGCAATGACCACGCCAAGCCGTAAGAACCCATAACCGAACCCCCTTGTTTCCCTTGACAGCAAATTGCTTACAGATTGTGTCAGGTTCGTGTGTGGTGTTTAGGTGATGTTTTAGGAATCTTAATTCATGTAAAACAATGCTTGATCAATACCTACATCATGGCAGCCCTCAGAGCATACAAAAACATGAATTTGGGAATCAAAACCTTGCTTGAAATTTCATGATATATACAAAAACGAAAATACCAATAGGTGACACTTGTTTTTCCATGTTTTCATGCATAAAAATAATATGGTGTGATGATGTTTTGAAGGAAAGAATAGGCGGGCCTTTGCGTTTTAAACGCACGATTATTCGTCGATGATTTGCGAAGAACGGGGCAAGGACCTTGGCTTGAATTCTCCTTAAGCTTACTCGATTATTTCTTCTTCAAATTGTGGTGTTGTGTGCCGTGTATGATGGGTGAATTTTTCAGAAAGTGGGACGTGTGTCTTGTGTAGGAAGTGTAGGGTTTTGGGGTGTTTTAACTTATATTATATAGTTAATTATGTCCTATCAAGGCTTTAGGCCTATTAAGCACGAGTTTAGGCCCATTAGTACTAGATTAGGATTTAATTAAAATATTAAAATAGTTTTGGTAAAAATAAGTTTGTGAATTTATTAGCCGGGTTGCCAAAACGTTTGAATTTTTGTTGAAAAACCAACACCGATAAAATTTACGTCCCGGCGTATAAAATCATCTCAAAACCCCTTATTTTCAAAAATAAGAAAAACCATCAACCATATCACTACAAAAAAAAGGGGTTAGCGACGGCCAAAACCGTCGCTAAACCCGTCGCTAAAAGGGTTAAGCGACGGTTCTAGCGACGGTTTTAAAAACCGTAACAGGAGGTCGCGTCGCTATTTTGCAGCGACGGTTTCTCAAAAACCGTCGCCTCGAGCGACGGTTTTTCTTAACAAGACCGTCGCTAATATAGCGACGGTTAAATTACAGTTTAAATTTAACCGTCGCTAATATAGCGACGGTTTAACTTTAACCGTCGCTAATATTAAGAGACGGTTTTACATAACCGTCGCTGAATGAAAGCGACAGTTTCTAAAAAACCGTCGCTATACTAAGCGACGGTGTTTGAAAACCCGTCGCTATATTAAGCGACGGTATTTCGAAATACCGTCGCTATATAAAGTGAAGGTTTTTTAAAAGAACCGTAGCTTAATTAAGCTACGGTTTTCCGTAAAAAAATTAAAAGTCATCAAAATACTACGCAAAATTTCATAAATACGATACACCACAAATATTAAATTTTCGATAAAAAAAAACTTTAAAAATCTTACTTGCGCGAAGATATGCAGATCCACGTAACGCTGAAAGATTACACCGACGAGCAAATCTACGAAATTAATACAAAAAAATGTTAGTACAAATAAAAAAAACAGAAAATACGAAAAAATTAATAGAGTCCAGGTAAAAAGAAAAAAATCCGAATAGGCGAAAATCGTTGTAAGGTGTTGGCGAACTTCGGTATATAAAGAATTATAGCGACGGTAGTCGAAAAACACGTCGCCATTAGCGACAGTTTTTGACAAACGGTCGCCGATCAAAATCGGCGACGGTTACGTAAAACCGTCGCTATTGGCGACGGGTATGAAAATCCGTCGCGTATTGCGACAGATTAAATAAACCGTCGCAAAATAATGCGACAGTTTTTTATTATACCGTCGCACAAAATAGCGACGGTGTCATTAAACCGTCGCTAATATAGCAACCGTTGGTGTAAAACCGTCGCTATAAGAGCGACGGTTTTAAATAAACCGTCGCTTATTTTAGTAGACGACGGGTTTATGAATAACTGTCGCTATTATAGCGTCGGTGTATAAAAACCGTCGCTAAATGAGCGACGGTATGTCAAAACCCGTCGTTAATATAGCGACGGTGTGTTAAAAATCGTCGCTAGTGTTTGAATGCGACGGTTTATCAAAAACCGTCGCTATAGTGGCAACGGTTTATTAAAAACCGTCGCTATTCTGCCCGTTTTTTTGTGGTGTATTTTGAACAATTAAAAATAATAATTATTATTATTTAAAAAACATTTTATATTTTTCACCCATCGGTCTCCGTTCTTCGATCATAACTTGAATAATCTTTAATAATACAATTTTATGCATCATGACAATTAAATCCTATTTAACATATAATCATTCATGTCACATAATCTTTTAAGCAATTAAATTGATTAATTACTTATTTTTCATATTTCTTAGATTTGCATGCCGTTGGGTTACGTCGTCTTAATTTTGGACCTTACATAAAAATATTAAGCATTTTAATTAGAAAAATTCGAAAATAAAGAATTTAAATACGTTCACTCGAAATAAAATATTTTAATAATTATTTTTTTATAACTTAATTAATTAAATTAAGTAGTGTTTGATTAAGGGTAGAATTTTAAAATTTTAGGACCCTTAATTTCAAAGTTGGAAGGCTTAATTTGTATTTTAAAATTTGAGGCTTAATTAGTAAATTTAGTTAGTGTTTTAATTAAACTAAAACACATAAATAATATCCTAAGTAATCTATAAAAGACTCTTACCCTAGCTCTCCCCCACAAAATTCACATAAAACACCAAACCCACGCACACACACAACACACACAAACACCCACCAAAAACTCAACTCTCGGCCAAAAATCTTGCTAAGAAAGGCTTGGAGTTTTCTTATTTTTCTTCCACAACAGCCTAGCCGATTATCATCCCACTATACTTGATTAATTTAGCCACTTTCGAGCAAGAAAAACACAGCACAACGCCCTCTGTTCGTCCTCCGTTCTCCCCCCGTCGATATTCGATAATTCGTATGTTGCAAAAGCATGTCTAAATCCTTATTTAATGCATCAATCTTGTTATATTATGTATTTTGATGTAAATCATGCATGAAAATTCATTGTTTATATGCAAACTTGGGTTCAAAACGATTCGAAATGGTTTCCAAAAATTTGAAGCATGGAACTCAAGTTTATTCCAAATTTTTGTGGCGTGTGCTTCGGCTGGGCTCTTGGGACGTGCTGTTGTTGTATGGCCATAGTTTAGGGTGTGTTTAGATGCTGGTAAGTGGTCCAGGTAGGGTCAGTATGTAGAACCCGTAATTAGACTGCGTATAAGCCATGCATAATTCTAATTTTTTTTTTTTATTAAATTGAATTCATTGCATGAGTATTTAAATGCATTCTTTGAAGCTAAGTATTTTATTCAGTAGTTTAAATTTTATTCTTTTCAGTTCATTAAGTGAGGCCGGACCGGAGTTGGAGTAAAGAAATAAATTTTAATATTAAGAAAATATTCTTAGAATTTATTTAAGATAAATAATAAATCATTTTAAAATAAAAGAAGGTTTAGGGATTTATTTAATTAACTTGAGATAAGTAGCAAATAAATTCTTTATGTCCAATAATTTAATTAATAGCCTAAATTTAAATATGTGACCAATTGAGATAAGTTAATCTAGACTTATTTTAGTTAAGAAATTATAATTTATCATGATAGTAAATTTACCTTTAAGATTTAAATATCTAACCATGTATGCAAGATAATGTTATTCCTTAACTAATTAATTAATACTTAATGGGTAGATAAAACTTTAAATATTTAAAATACATGAATTAAGCAATATTTCTACCTAATTTAGCATTCAAAATTTCGGCCCCCTCATTATCCAACCCAATCTTGATTATTTTGGCAACTCTCCATTGATATCATTTCCTTAATCATTTCTTGGTTTGATAATTCCTACACTTTTAATCCTCATTAATTGATAATTAAGCAATTTTCCTACCCCATTTATTTAGTAGAAAAATCGGCCACCCTTGTTTAAGATTTAAAAATATTTGACAACCCATT
>NW_027357210.1:0-605 GCF_012295235.1 Primulina huaijiensis | reverse complement strand
TGTTTTGGGAACCAGAATTAAGATCTTGAACTTAGAAACTGATATAGGATTGCATGCTCTACTCAATATTATTTTGGGAATTTAAGCTAGAAGAACTTTGATCTTTGCATGTCTATAAGTTTAATTCTTGTAGCTATTGGATTCAACTTAGAGTTCCGATCTTTCAGGAAGAATTTTTATATCTGGTTCCGCTACCAAGGCCTTGATAGATTCAGGGGCCACTCACTCGTTTATTTCGGAGGTCTTTGCGAACTTTCTTAAGATCAAGACCATTGGGCTAGACACAGCCTTTTCAGTAGTGTTGCCGTCAGGCGAGGAGATGGCAGCTACTAATGTGATCAGAGATATAGACCTTGAGCTGCATGGAAATCTTGTGTATGCGGATCTTATCGTGCTACCGATGCCAGAATTTGACATCATCCTAGGGATGGACTGGCTATTGCTGAACAGAGTGTTGATAGACTTCCAGCGGAGATCTGTTCTTGTTCGACCGCCAAGAATGGAGCAGTTCTTATTTGAGCCAGACAGGTACTTTCCTCTACCGCGTATTATTCCTTATATTCAGGCTAGGAAGCTCATGCATAGAGGGTGTCGGGCATTTCTAG
>NW_027357208.1:0-1905 GCF_012295235.1 Primulina huaijiensis | reverse complement strand
TAGAGGGAAACAAATGTGTCAATGAGGTTTTATCATCTGGTTGAACAATTTCATGTTTATTTATATATAGAGATACATATGGCCTATAATTTAAGGAATATTAATTGAATATTTTTATGTTATAAGAAGCATTAATTAGACCGAATGAAAAATTTGGTAAATTTTATATATAATCAGTAATAATATATAATTATCTAAGGTAGATTTTTGAGCTAATAATTTTAATATGATATTACATATATGGAAATGTATAGATTTATTTAGTTTGTTTACTTTGCAGATTTGAAGTTGGGAAAGTTTAATATCTACTTACACACATATATATATAATGTAAATTCCTTTGTATCCAAGGGAAAAAACAGCATTACGCGATCGATCTCTTAACTTTTCTTTCTTTTATAAATTTCACAGAAACGATAATCTTGCAATTTTTTTCTACAAAAATTTAAGATAATATTATAAATTTTTACACCTCAACCTAACGTGGCTCGCTATATATCATCACAATTCAAAAGAGTTAATTATTAAATCTCAAATCTGTCTGGGTTAGTAAATTGTAATAGTCACTCCACCAAAATATTATTGTCTGCTTTGCTAACATAAATTTCAACGCGTATTACAATCAAGTCTAGTCTTCTCATTACGTGGAAAATTACATTTTCAATATCATACTTTATACTTTTTTTATTTTTTGTTTTATTTTTTATTTCGTTATCGATTAATTTACGATTTTAGTCTTTAACTTAAATATTTTTTAAATTTAATAACTTTTTACTGAAATGCTATCGTAACACCGGAAAATACCTGCTAATGACAAAATATATAAAATATAACAAGTGTAAATATTCATTGTATCTATTTGATTATTTGTCATTTGAGTAGAAGCTCGGATTTAGGATATTTTCAGTATCATATATTTTTTTGTCGAAAGAGTTTTTATATACTCATCGTCTTATCTTATTTAATATTTGGTAATAGATACATATGTATATTTTGTTTTGTTCACTTTAATAAATAGTTATCAATATTATATACATTCGTCAAGGTCATAAAATAATTGGATAACTGGCATTTAGCTTGGTTTTTGGCATTTCACGGCGGATGCTTTTGAAAATAAGAAAATTGAATTTTTTACATTAAAAAAATTATATATTGCTATGTTTCTACTCAACGGAAACAAGAGAAAAAACCATAAATTTGTACTTCATTTTAAATTATTTGAAGTAATTAACTTGTTAGCCACCATGATAATATGGAGGGTTTATTTTTTTAAAATAAATAAATAAAATTGCCAAAAATAAAAAAAAATACAAAACTAAAACAAAAATTTAATAACATAAAAAGTCAAAATCGCATAATGAAAAAATTAGGTGACCAAGAAACCATTTTTCTCTATAAATACACATACAAAACAATAGAGACCCACACACACAATTTTTATTTAGAGTAGGATGGAATGGACTGTGACGAAATGTCAGGGCCAAAATAATATAACGGTATATAAAATTTGTGGGATGGCAAATAACTAATGGTGGTGATGGTGCTTTCCCTCAGCCTTTTCTTGTTTATGTTTAGCTTCCTTCTTCTGGTGATGCTCGTGGAATGTGTAGCCACCAGCTCCCACCGCCACGACGGTGTCAATCTCCCCCTGTATTTTGTGCGTGTGCTTGTTATCTGGGCCCTTTGGCCTGTTGCTTCTCATACTAATCATTTTCATGTAAATATATGCCAAAATTAATATGATGATAATTGAATTTTTCAACATAATATAATTTGGTAAATGATTATTATTTGATTACTTATATATAATTGTATTTTGGGTGATGAAGCTGATGGGCTTCCTAGACACTGGATTTCACTGATTTGATCACAAAATGAATGATCCATTATCATTATTAACTTTCA
>NW_027357207.1:0-837 GCF_012295235.1 Primulina huaijiensis | reverse complement strand
TTTTTGACACCTTATCTAACACACCAAGCCATCTCCCAAACTAGCCCTCCTCAAGACCTGTTCGAGCCCTTAAGCCCCATGCATCAAAACCGTACCCATAAAGACAACCCAAATCTCTCGGCCCTTACTGTAAGTTTCCTTTCAGATTTAAGAATGATAGTGTCTTGATTGCAGTGTTATTAGTGCATCCTATGATAGAGTCTCCGTTCCTCGATTGCAACTCGAATAGTCTTTTAAAAATACATTTTAATGCAACCATGTACAAAATATATTTTAAACATGTAAATATGCACAACATAATTAATTTATGTAATTAAAACATTTAATTATAATACAAGAGAATTTAATAATTGCATGTATGTGGTATGCGTGGACCTTTAAATTGTCGGGACGTTACACTTGGTATGTGTTGGAAACTTAATTTCGGTAGTTTGACATATTGAGCGTAAAATATTGAACAAACTAATCAAGAAGACTGAAAGGAACTGATATAAAATAAGCAAAATATTTGTTGCCTAACTGTAGATTAGTGCGCAGAAAATCAACGGCAACTGAACTAAGTTAACTGAAGATTGCAGACGACTGGATGATCAGTTAGAACTAATCAATTATACTACAATCAGTTGAGAGCAATGTGATTATCCTATCAGCTTTGTGAAAATTGATAAAACAGTTTTACACGTCATCAGTTGAGGAATGTAGCTATCAACCGACAAATTGTACAAAAGCAGACTGCAACTTGTAGTGGGAACACTGCATTTCACCAATGACACAGTGTACTACTGTCAGAAAAATGTCGACGTGGAAAACAACGGATATAAAGATTCAAGTCGCATT
>NW_027357206.1:0-482 GCF_012295235.1 Primulina huaijiensis | reverse complement strand
AATAGGATCAACGCTCAATGTTAAAATCAATAGATGCAGGATCGAGAACATACCGGATTGTCCTAGGTAGAAGAAGTCATATACGGTCCAAGAACTTTCGCTCTGATACCAATTGAAACAACCCACTCCCATGACAATAACATTTAATAGAAATAACATACGCGGAAGCATTTCATTTAAAAAGAAAGTACTAAATAGCATTTACATTATAACCATTTTTTAAAACTAGCAACATTACTAGTCACAACATATTATCTATACAGAATCAAAAGCCAATACAAAGTTTTCCCATCATTCATTACCAAAATACATGATATTTTAAAACTTTACATATGTTCACTCCACCACAATTTAAAGTGACATAACCAAAAAGTCTTTCCCATGTCATTTTATATGACTTCTCCCGCCTCGAACAATCCATTTCAGTCCTTTTTATAACCTGCATCACATGACATAAACTGGAATGAGAATAAACTCAGTAA
>NW_027357205.1:0-1336 GCF_012295235.1 Primulina huaijiensis | reverse complement strand
GGTTTTAGATCTGAAAATTTTTTTGATATGATTTCATATCTGAAAAATTTTTTTGATATGGCTTCAGATCTGAAAAATATTTTGATATGGTTTCAGATCTGCAAAATATTTTAAATAAAAACCAAATCTTTTAAAGTTTTAGTTTTTTTGGTAAAAAAGATTTGGTTGAAGATTTTAAGGATTTGGTATAAGATTTCGATTTTTCTTCTAGTTTTTGTTCAACAAAATATTTTAGAGGAAAATCGAAAATTTGGAATAAAATTTTTTTTAAAAAAAAAAAACCGTACGGATTCGGGTCGGCCCGTACGGATTCGGGTCGACCCGAATGGGTTAGGGTCGGATCGTACGAACTCGGTCGACCCGACTCGTACGGATTCGGGTCGGGTCGTACGGACCCGGGCTGTCCGATTCGTACGGGCCCGGGCCGGGTCGGCCCGTACGGAATTTCCGAAAAAAATTTAAAAAATTTTTTTTTTTTTTGGGTTTCGTTTATTCGGTTAAGGTTAAATATTCATTAATTCAAATAATGATAAGGTTATATGTATTTTTTAAAATTGATTAATTAAAATAAAATGTCGCCAAAGTGACATCTTTTATGGAAATTAATTTTATTTTGAAATACAAAAGGATTTTGGGTATATGTGATTTATATGAATATTGATCGACCCAAAGGAAGGTTAATATTTAATATAATTACATATGCAATTGTGGTGGTAAACATGCGATAGTTGTTTGGTTTTTCATGTGAATAATAAATCGGCCCAAAGGAAGGTTGTTATTTGACATGATAGTTACTATCAGTGTTTGACTATTGCGCCAGGATATCACTTACAAGTTAATCTTTTGTCCAAAGATGAAACATTAATGGAGTGCTCGATATTCTGTTTATGGGGGTTTACATTATTTGAATTTATTGATTATTTTATTTGGATATTTGGTTGAGCATGTATATTTGGTTTTTTGTTCTCTGTTCAGATTTGACTCCTGCAAATATTCATTCCAACATAAATTCTATTCCTATGTTAAATGGCTCTAATTTTAAATCATGGCAAGATAATTTATTGATAGTTCTCGGAGTCATGGATTTGGACCTTGCGATAAGGGTTGACTCTCCTCCCACCATTACGGATAAGAGTACCTCTGATGAAAAGAGGGAGTTTGAAAGGTGGGAGAGATCGAATCGCATGTGTATGATGATCATGAAGAGGGCCATTCCAGAAACATTCAGGGGCACAATGTCTAGCGACATTGCTACGGCTAAGGCTTTCCTTCAAGACCTCGAAAAGAGGTATGCTAAAAGTGAAAAGTCTGAAATTGGTACACTTTTGGCAAGCCT
>NW_027357204.1:0-521 GCF_012295235.1 Primulina huaijiensis | reverse complement strand
TAAACCTACTCAAACTAAATATTATTATGATATACCTACTCCCATTGATGTTCTTGTTGAAGAATAAGAATATATTTTCTCCAATAGTTATAATGGGAAAAGTATTTATGAATGGAATATAGATGGAGTTAGTGATAAACAAATGTATAATACTGCTCAAAGAATTCTTATGTATAGTACTGTGTGTAAAACTTCAGGTAATACTAATAAAAATATTGCTAGAATGATTATATCAGGATTCACTGGCCAACTTAAAGGTTGGTGAGATAATTATTTAAATCAATTCCAGAAAAATGATATTTTCAATTCAATAAAAATTAAAGATAATATTCAAGTAGAAAATGTCGTTTATTCATTAATAACGACAATGATTGAACATTTTACTGGTAGATTCACTGATAATAGTGAACAAATTCGTACTTTATTAAGTAATCCAAAATGTAAAACACTTACTGATTTTAGATGGTATAAAGATGCTTTTTATTTCGAATTTATGAGATACCAGACTGTAATAATAGTCT
>NW_027357203.1:0-1090 GCF_012295235.1 Primulina huaijiensis | reverse complement strand
ATATAAGTAATATTTTCAAAAAAAAAAAAAAATTCGGGTCACGGACCCGAAACCCATCTAACCTGACACTAGCCCGAATCCGCCCAAAACCCGAAAAACCCCAATCCGAACCTAGTTTTTTTTCGTGTTGGGTCGTGTCGGGTTGCGGGGTCGTGTTGCATTTTGCCACCCCTAGGTATCACATGCGTAATTAGAGAACCCAATTATCCTCATTCACATCTCATGCTCTAACCAGAGATTTCATGCACTATTATTTCATCATATCACATAGGAAATCCATGCCCATAAGAGAGCAGTGAATCATCTACTACAATGCACTAGATACTACATGTGTTGCAAATGTACTCAATCTCGTCACCTAATGACCCTCATGGATTCGGTAAACGAGTCCTTAACATGCGGAACCTCAGTGTTATCCTAGGTAATAAGGAATAATAGTTTACAACTATAACCACGTACTATAGTATATTCAAGATATTTATCTATGGAGTTTGCATAAGTAAATAAATAAAGTAAATGACAAAATAAATACGAAACATAAATTATATTAAAATAAAGACTTTATATGACACATAGTCAACAAAACCCCTAACCAACAGTTAGCTTGCAGGATATCTGCTCTGACGTACAAATCAAAACCCATCAAAGAAAAAGGAAAAACAGAGACATATTTTGTGGACAATGATGATCCAGTTGATATAATTCACTTGGATGTTCATATTTCTTTGCTCATCCAGATAGAAATATTGATCATTTCATTGGTGGTAATGTGCTAGAAAACAAGGAATAGTTGTGTTTTTTCAATTATGTTTTTACTTTGAATTTCATCCGATTTTAAGGTTGTAGTGAAAAATACGAGGAATAACCTCGGTTAAACTTCATTTTTTAGAAATAACACATGGTTTTGGCAGATTTCATGCATGCGATACTCGCAAAACACCCCGAAATTCATTTTTCGGGTTCGAATTTGTGTGTCATTGTCCCTTACACCAAGACGTCACTACAACAAAAATGGCTTTTCACAGCGCGCAAATTCGCTTTTCGTGGCGCACATTGCACGCTGCAAAGTTGCAAGCTGTTGAAAGTTCAA
>NW_027357202.1:0-529 GCF_012295235.1 Primulina huaijiensis | reverse complement strand
TAAATTCCGCTGCTATTTTATGAAATCGGGTCAGAGCGTTACATTATATATCAAAGAGATACTTTCCAACGGTCACAGGTCACAGGTCACACACTATCATTTCCTTTCCTTTAATTCATGTCATGAAGTACTGATATGAATCCAAGTATGAATAAAAAGCAAACACGATTAAAATTGAATCGCGCCCTCAATTTAAAAACGAACAAGGAATTCGTTGTTGTGTCCCGATCTTTTGAATCGAGTATGGTGTGATTTTCACCCCTAAACTACGAGGTTTAGTAATAAAGAATCACGATGAAAACAATCGAAATTTAGAACGAACCTTCAAAGAACAAGTCAATGACAATCCGCACAAGACGATCGACAAACGCCACAAAGTTAAAAACTTTGATAAGTTTGATTTTTTTGTTTACAAAGCAAAAACCTTGAAAGTTGAGAGAAAAAAGTTCTCAAAAGTTTTTGATATTCAATGAATAATGATCTTAATAATGTCCCAAAATCCGTCCAATATGTTTACATAATCAAGATA
>NW_027357201.1:0-570 GCF_012295235.1 Primulina huaijiensis | reverse complement strand
GTCCAACTTCTTTTCCCATCATTACCCACATCCTCTTTAAAATGATCCCTTGCTGGATCGGTTTTGCTTCTAAACGAGGAAACAGAATTAGATGTGGAACTAGATTTTTGCCCGCCACTTGATGAATCCATCTATATTTTAAAAAATAATGAACTTTAATGCACAGTTGATGAAGTATAGTAAAACAGGATAAATAAACAATAAATTATGAACATATGAGAAATTCAATATAATAATTGAGAGATACATCACAAAAGGAATATAAATTTGATATATTAGTTAATGATTGCTACTAACAGATCATTTTTTCTTAAAATTTAAATTGTTAGAATTTAGAAATGTTAAATATTTATAGCTACTCTCGTAGGCTTGATTTCTTGCAAAAGAAACTTTAGTTGTGATTGGGTTTGGGTAATATAGATACAAGATAATTAATTTTGAAGTTTGAACAACAATAAAATTATAATGACTAAGTTGGTATCTGTGACAAAGACTTGGCTAGTTTCAAGAAAACAAAGAAGCCATGATCCATCATTGTGGAATTGCAAAGTGTTGCTATGTAGAACACAA
>NW_027357200.1:0-429 GCF_012295235.1 Primulina huaijiensis | reverse complement strand
TTAATTAATCTTGCTTAAGTTCGATTAATATTTATATGCATTTATGAAGGGGGAATATTGATTTTAAGAGGTTAACTGAGAAGACAGAAATTAGTAAATCTTCAGCTGAAAGGACACAGTTTTACAACTGATCTTTCAGTCGGATATTCCACTAATCTTCTCATATACGTTAACCAATTAACCATTTTTTTATTCCAAATTAAGTGACGTGACTATCTATTAAGCATTAAATGCTATCTTTCAGCAAATGACAAGTTGAATCGTGGACTCATATAATCCACATATTTACTACACACGTCCTTACCACACTAACACACGTTTTTTATTACAAAATTTTCATGGACTGACACGTGTCCAATAATACGAACAGTCGCGTACAAAAGCACTTTTTCCCGCTCCATTTCAGTTCTTCTTCTTACGCTTATCCAA
>NW_027357199.1:0-2539 GCF_012295235.1 Primulina huaijiensis | reverse complement strand
AGCTTGAAATATCTGTTTTCTCAGTCAGAATTGAATATGAGACATTGTAGATGGCTTGATCTACTGAAAGACTTTGATTGCGAGATCAAGTACTATCCAGGGAAGTCGAATGCAGCAGCGGATGCTTTGAGTCGAAAGGTATGTTCCTTATCCTTGTCGACGATAGGTGTTTCGAATATGATAGAAGATTGTTGCTTTTCTGGATTAGCATTTGATACAGATAGTAGGCCGTTGCGACTTGCCACTATTCAGTGTGAACCAGATTTGATTGTTCGCATCAAAGAGGCACAAAGAACCGATCATAGTGTTCAGAAGTCGATTGATATGATCAGATCAGGACATATTTCTGAGTATCAGGTACATAATCATGTTCTGTATGTGAATAACCGTCTTGTAGTGCCAGATGTTTCCGAATTGAAACAACAGATACTGTCAGAAGCGCACTGTAGTCGGTTCAGTATTCATCTTGTTGGCAGGAAGATGTACAATGATCTGAAGACACAGTTTTGGTGGAAACAAATGAAGACAGATATTGCAGAGTTTGTGTCGAAATGCTTAAATTTCCAACAGGTGAAGGCCGAGAGAAAGAAGCCCGGAGGGTTACTTCAAAGTTGAGCTATTCCTGAATGGAAATGGGATCACATTTCCATGGATTTCGTCACGAAGTTACCACGATCATCCCGAGGCTGCGATGCGTTTTGGGTTGTGATAGATAGATTGACCAAACCCGCATGCTTCATTCCGTACAAGATGACGTACCGACATGATCAGATGGCAGATATATATGTCAGAGAGGTTGTCAGATTACATGGTGTGCCGAAGTCGATCGTATCAGATCGTGATCCACGATTCACTTCACACTTTTGGCACAGTGTACAGCAGGCTCTAGGTACGAATTTACACTTGAGTACTGCTTACCATCCCCAGACAGACGGACAGTCAGAGCGAACTATCTAGACTTTAGAAGATATGCTGAGAGCTGTAGTACTAGATTTTTGTACTAGTTGGCAAGATTCACTAGCTCTTTGTGAATTCTCGTACAAAAACAGCTACCAGACTAGCATCGAGATGACACCGTTTGACGCATTATACGGAAAGAAGTGCAGATCTCTGTTGTACTGGGATGACATCTCCGAGGTACCAGACTTGGGGCCAGATATGATCCGTGAAATAACAGAGAAGGTGAAGATCATACAGAAGAGAATGAAGACAGCGCAGGATAGACAGGCAAAGTACGCGAACATCAAACGTCGACCGTTAGTATTTGAACAGGGAGACAGAGTATTCTTGAAGATTTCTCCTTTCAGAGGCGTTGTCAAATTTGGCAAACGTGGGAAATTGTCTGCGCGATACATCGGTCCATACGAGATTCTCGAGATGATAGGAGATCGTGCCTATCGACTCGCCATTCTGCCTTCTCTATCTGGGATACATGACATCTTCCATGTATCGATGTTGCGTAGATATATGCCAGATAGTTCTCATGTTATTCAGCCTGAAGAAGCAGAGCTAGATCAGACTTTGAGTTACCTCGAAAAGCCGATACAGATTCTCGATCGTAAAGAGAAACAGCTCAGAACGAAAACCATTCCACTTGTGAAGATTCCGTGGAGTCGTCACGGTATTGAAGAAGCGACTTGGGAAACAGAATCAGAGATGAGACAGAAATATCCAGAACTATTTGTATGATGTGAGTATTTATTCAGTCTTGATTATCTTGCTTTTATACCCGCGTTGATTGATTGCCTGAGATTTCGGGGACGAAATCATATCTTAGAGGGGGAGAAATGTAATGCCCCNATATGCGCGAGCTGAGTGAGTCCAAGAGATGCTGAGACGAAGGTCTCGCGCATATGCGCGACAAGAGGCGCTCATATGCGCGAGATGTCCAGAGAAGTGGGCGCATATGCGCCGAGAAGGGGCGCGCATATGCTCTAGCAGATAAAATTGTTAAGTGCCGAGACAGTAGGTCTCGCGCATATGCGCCGGTTGAGGTCGCGCATATGCGTGAGACGTGCAGACTAAAGAATAAGCCATGTGTACTTTACATGCAATATATATGTTTTCAAAGTCATTCTTCTTCAGAATTGCATCTGAGGAACTTTGAGAAATCCTTCAGCATTTTCATCTTCAACACTTGGTTTTGCAAGATCCGGCCAACCGAATTTGAATCCGAGGCTAGATTCGTGTTCCTCTCATCCTAAGCTTCAAGAGGATGTAAGTATCTTTTAGTTTCAGCATGTTTGGGAGTTTACATATTGGGGAAATTCTGATATGCTTATAATTATCTGTTCTCGAGATCATTGACATCGTAGAAACGTAAACGAATTGAGAAAGTGATACCGTATGTGATTGTTATGAGTTTTCCAGCATATATTGAGTTGAGATGGTGCAGAATTCAGTCTTATGAATTGATGTTGATAAGAATTATGAGTATTGCTATTGAGTATTGATATTTGAGTTGATTAGTATCGAGAAATTACGCCGTTATGCTGTCGAATTGTATTAAGATTGAATAATGAGTTGTACAAGATTTGCT
>NW_027357198.1:0-493 GCF_012295235.1 Primulina huaijiensis | reverse complement strand
TGTAAGAGTGTAGGCAATAAAATGAATGAATCCCAAATGCAAAGATATAACCTGGTATTTATAGTAGGAGAAGTAATGATTACCTCGTTCTTCGTGCTACCTACTAATTATAGTAGGGCGGCTGATTGTACCCTATATCCCGACATGTCAAATCTCATACTAGTCACATCCTGTCTGTCTGACTTTGTCAACCACTTGGATTAGTGTCAGAGATAGGACGGTCGCCCACATCCTATTATGCTAGTGTACTCGAGTGCGGTGCTCATATCGAGGTGGCCCGGTTAGAATGCCTACCGAGGGCTTATATAAGAGCCCGGGCGTCTGGTTGCCCGGGGAGTAGAGCCCGGGCTTGCACCTGCCTGGCTGCAGAAGAATCCATCCTGCAGATTGACCCTGATTTGGGAATCCATCTGATATCCCGGGTCATCCATGACCCGGGCTCTTACATGGGTATCATCACACATCCCTTAAATAGTCGAGCTAGAGTCATACT
>NW_027357197.1:0-846 GCF_012295235.1 Primulina huaijiensis | reverse complement strand
GATGAAGATTCCTTCGTTCCATGGGAAATCTGACCCGGAGACATAATTAGAATGGTTGAATGATTGTGCGGAAGTGAAGGTTAACAAACAAGTGCTAGTGCCTTTTTCTATTGGGAAATATGTGGATGAGGTCTTGTGTGATGTGGTACCGATGCATGCTTGTCATATCTTGTTGGGTAGACCGTGGCAATATGATAGGCGAGTGACACATGATGGGTACAAGAATAGGTATTCATTTGTATTGAAGAAGGAATCCATTGTATTACTTCCTTTGTCGCCGAAGCAAGTGTTGGAGGACCATTTGAAAAAAAAGAAGAGAGATGAGGCCGAAAAAAAGAGTGAACTAAAAAGTGAGATGGCCTTTGAGAATAAAAATGAAATGGCTGAAAAAAAAGAGTGATCAAAATAGTGAGACGGCCATTCAAAAGAAAAATGAGAGGAAAGAAAATGAGAGGAAAGAGGCCAAAAAGAAATCATATATGGCCCAAAAAAGTTAGTTGAAGCAATTGATGCACACACATGAACCACTTGTGTTGATTCTTTATAAAGAGATCCTCTTTAACACAAGTGATATAGCCGGGACCCTTCCAAGCATTGTTGTTTCACTTTTGCAGGAATTTGAAGATGTATTTCCGGAGGAGTTACCTCAAGGTTTACCACCATTGAGGGGAATCGAGCACCAAATCGATTTCGTGCCTGGGAGTACATTACCAAATCGTCCAGCTTATAGGAGCAACCCAGAGGAGACCAAGGAGCTTCAACGGCAGGTAAATGAGTTGTTAGATAGGGGTTTTGTGCGTAAGTCCATGTCTCCTTGTGTTGTACCTGTTTTGCTAGTTCCTAAGA
>NW_027357196.1:0-290 GCF_012295235.1 Primulina huaijiensis | reverse complement strand
TGGGACACTCGACTGCTGAAAAGAGGGAACAGGAACAGCAGGTCTTATCATGCTAGGGCCACCTCTAAATCCTGACTGGGGTTGAGTAGAAGTCGTACCCCTATTCGGACATACACGAGAGAAATGGCCTTACTGTCCACAATGATAACAAGGACCAAACATACCTCGACACTGCTCGATAGTATGTTTGCCTCCACAGTAACTACAATAAGGATCAATCACGGGACTCCCTCTCTGGGATCCAATCGAACTCGAAGAAGACGAAGAAACAGAACCAGTCTTCTTGAACT
>NW_027357195.1:0-321 GCF_012295235.1 Primulina huaijiensis | reverse complement strand
CGGTACATATCGTAGAGGTTAGACCTGCAGCGGAGGACCCGTGAATGAGGGTCCGGCTTGAACTGACGCAACGGCACAGCATCCGTGGGAGGAAGTCCTAACTCCCCACTACTGCCGGACTGACCTAAAGGGCCAGGGGTGCTAGGAGCTCGGCGCTTTCGGGAGGATGCGCTCCCAGTGGCCTGCAGTGGCTCAGTCGTCGCCACCACAGTGACCTCTTCAGCACTGACCTCCGTGGCCACAGCTTTGCCTTTGCTCGCGGCATCCGAGCTGGTTTTCTGTTGCCGCTTCTGGGCTGCAACTTTTTGTATCAACGCATTC